>NC_142471.1:89963064-90117822 GCF_049115385.1 Moschus berezovskii | reverse complement strand
TACCAGCAAAGATCCGCCCAGGAGAAGGGGGCCCTTGCTCCTGACTGCAGAGCCTTGGGGAGACTGGCTGGGTGTGTGGGCTGTGACATGGCTGGATAAACCCGAGATATGGCAGGTCTGATGGAAGCAGCTGGACTTCCGGGGCCCTACTCCAAAGTCACTCCAGACTCTTGGACTGGGGTGCTGATGAGTGTCTCCAGCCTCTAGCCTGAGGCCACATGGATGGTCCTCTCTGTTACCTGGGCAGGCCTGTGCCCAAGTAGGCGGCCCAGCCCTGGTCTGGGGCTGGGCTTCAAGAGAACAAAGCTTGGCATAGGGGGACTGTGTGTCCCCGAGCAACCATTTCACTCTGGAATGATGTGTTCACACGGTGCTTTGAACTTGTCCTCAGCTTTGCTGCTTTCCCCAGAAGGGCGCCCAGGCCTCCGGCAGGCCCATGCAGCATTCTTCCGTGGGCGCTGAGATCTCGGGGAGTGTGAGCTGCCAGGCGAGGCAGGGTGGGACCCGGCCCCCAGAGCCTGGTAGGGGCAGCACCACGCCCTAGATGTTGGCACAGAACGGGCTCTGCTGGCTTGGGACCTGGGCGGGACACGTAACTGCCCCATTGTGATGGTCACCTTCCTCCCCAGCAGGTGGGGCATGCCACCGGCCAGGACACTCTGCAGAGGGGTCTTGGTTTTCACCGTGGCTGCAACAGCTGCGTTTTGAGTCAACAGTGTTTTCAAGGTGACACTGGCTTTGTGGCCAAGGAGGAGGTGCCTTTGAGGACTTTCAGAGGGTGGGGTCAGGGGCATCCCGGGGTTTGCAGTGACAACAGTCACCAACCAAACCTTCTTGTCCTGCCTCAGAGCAGAAAGGACCCAGTTATTCCAGACAGCCAGAACAGGGGCGGGGCGTTGTGCCCTTGGCCCACCCCTTGTTGGTTGGGGGGGGGCCATGGCCCAGAGATTGGAGGGTCTTGTCTGAAGTCGTCAGGCCTGTGTGTGGCAGAACCTAGGACCGTATCAGCAGCCTCTCTGACCTCAGTCCTCTCCTGGGCACACTCGAGGTAGAAGCCACATCTCAGAAAGGCCCCAGCAAACCGGGGTCCCCAGCACCCTGCTGCTGGCGTGGCCACTATGTACCATGATTCTTGCCCAGACACGCCGTCACAGCTGCCGTGAAGGCAGTCACCCCCCGCCCGCCCTGCACCTTCATCAGCACCTGGGGTCTGGTTGCTTGGCAGGTAGGATGCCCGGGAGGAGTTCCAGAAGACCCCGTTCTCATGGTACAGCTCCCAGGAAGCAGGGAGGCCCGCTCAGGTCCTGCACACGGAGGGGAGCGTCGTGGCCGTTCCCCCAGGGCTGCAAGCCCCAGGGTCTCGGCCTTACCTGTGGCCCATTCACAGCACACCAGGCTCACACCGGGCGCCACTGTCTGTAACTGGACTCACACGGCCACTCACCGCCACTCTTTCTACTCCGCTGTGTCTACAGGGCGAGAGACCATCCGGCCATGCAGGGGGTTTGGATCTGGCTCCCCGCGGCCTCCCTCCTAGGCCTCCCTGCTGAGCCTGGGGTTCGATGCCCCTGCCTCGGCTGGGCCGGCTTCCTTCCTATCTGCCCCAACCTGGTTCTCCTCTTGTCCCGGCTCAGGTCTAGGCCCATCCAGAGGGTGGCCGGGAGGTGGAGAGGCCTCAGGGGCCTCGGGCTTCTTCCCACCCAGGTTTGCATTCTGACCCTGGGGACATGGAGGATCTCAGAGGCCATTTTGCATGAGGAGCTGTCTCCCAGCAGCAGAGCAAATGGGCCCGGTGAGGACTGGGCCCCTCTGAGCCCCACGTGGCCCAGCAGGGGCACCGCGCCCCTGGGCTGGCTCCTGCTGCAGTCAGGGCCAGCATCGCAGGTCTAATGGGTGGCCTGGCTCTTCTCTCCTCAATCCCCCCAGTACAGCCCGACCCCCAGCCTGCCTTTCTCAGTTAATCAAAAGATTCCAGGACAAGCAGACCCACGAGAATGGGTTCCTCTGCGGGCAGAAACAAGGAGAGTGCACGTGGCAGGCCCCGCCACCTCCCTCCAGAGAGAGCGCCTTTTCTTTTCCATTTGCCCGGCCTGCTTCAGCAGCTTGTGTGCCCGAGATAGTCTGTGGTCGTCTTTATTTCAAAGCGACACACAAACACTGCTGTCTGCGAATGGACCAGGGCCTTGGGGGATGGGCCTGTGACCTCGGCATCAGTGGGCAGGCAGTGCTCCCCCCGACTGCCACCTCCAACGCACCTTCCTTTCTGTCTCGTCCCCAGGAAGGGGCTGGGTTGCCTCTGGTCCTGTCTGGGTCTCACGCTCAGCTGTGAAAGCAGGCGTGTAGCTGAACCCACTTGTGCACAGGGCCAGCTGGCCCCTCTCGTGAGCAGGTGGGGTCGCATCCAAGCTGTGGTTGCCGCTGGCGGGCACTAGGCTGCCTCCTCCACGTCGGCCACATGCACAGAGGCAGGGCTTGGCGGGTGCGGAGCTCTTGGCTCTTGCTGGGGCCTCAGATGGCCCTGTGGGACAGGTAGGGACCTCCTCTCACAGAGGAGGCCGCCGAGGCCTAAGCGTGGCTGGGGGCAGGGGTCTGCCCGCGGCCCCCAGCTGTGAGCCTGGCCCCACCCCCGGCCCACGTTCTGTCCTCGCCACGGCGAGAGGGTGGCGTGGCCCTGCGTCCCCGCTGTGCCCCGGCGCGGCCTGGCGGCGTCTCCTCTACGTCAGTGGGCCCGCTCCTGCCGTGTTCTTCCAACGGCTCAAGAGCCTCCCTCGGCCTGAAAAGACATGCTTTACTGAACCAGCATCATGGGGAATGATGCTGGGTCACTCCCTTCTTTCCACTCCAGTATTCTTGCCTGTAAAATCCCATGGACGGAGGAGCCTGGTGGGCTACCGTCCACGGGGTCGTGAAGAGTCAGACATGAGTGAGCAACTTCTGTCACTCGTTCAAATGCGTTTTGTGTCTCTTGATTAACACGGCATTCACCGGCCAGGGGGAGTTCTTCATGAGTTAACCAACAGCCCCTCTGTCCTTGCCCATGTTGGGGAGGGCGTTCCATCGCCTGGTGGGCCCCCCAGGGGTCTTGGCCGGGCCGGGTGGGGCGTTCGGTCCTTGGATTCCATGGGACTGCGACCCCTTGTGACCTGTGTCTGTCTTCCCCACAGAACTGTCAGACCTTCAGCAGTCTCAGCTGCCTGAACATGGGGACGGAGGACCAGAGCGCCCACAGCCCCTTCGCCCTGCACATCGGCTCCACCAGGTCCTGGGCCGCCCTGCTCTCGGCTCCTAGCGCGGGGGGCAGGACGCCCGCCGGGACGCCGGTCCCCGAGCCTCTGCCCTCCTCCCTGGATGACCCGCTGGCCTGCCGGGAGGAGCCGTGCTGCGAGGAGCCGGGCACAGCCTGGCGGGACCGTGGGGCCCGCAGCAGCCCCTGCTCCCTGGATGGCGAGCTGGACATCGAGCAGATAGAGAACAACTGAGGGGCCGCGGGCCCTGGCCAGGGGCAGGGGGTGGGAGGGCGCATTCGAATCGACAGGCCTCCTCCTGCCCACCCCCCAGGTGCGGCGGCGGGCCCCCTGGGGAGCCCCACCCCAGGGCCTGATCCGAGCTTCCTGGGAGGCGGGCGTCAGGGCCCAGGAGCGCGCCCACCGCCTCCCCGAGATGCTGTCCCGCCCGCAGGGGTCCGGGCCACCCCCACTTCCCACCCCGCAGTGCAGCATCTCAGCCTTTCACCAGCATGGCAGCCACGGTCCACGGAACCGCGGGGGCCGGGATGGAAGCTTCTCTGGCTCAGTCTCTTGCCCCCCATTCACTTGTGGCACATCAGTGGGCACGGCGCCCCAGCCTTGCCCACTGGGCAGTCTCGGCATCTGTGCAGGGCCGGGGTTCCCACCCCCAGCCGGGGTTTCCGCCTGAGGTCCGTGCACTGGCGTCACGGGCCTGCCCGCCCTCCTGCTCTCAGGTTTGGGTCGGGGGGCCGGCTCTGCAGCGCCCTCCTCCCCTCGAGTGTGTATTCCGTGCCTTCTCTCCCAGGTCTCCCGCTCAGGCTCGGGAAGTGGAGGAGGCTTCCTCGGTCGTTAACACCAGAACTGTTAGGCCTTAATTCCGGGTGTGGGCAATGGGGCCCTGCGTGCCGGGTGGACTCCTGGGGTCCAGGGAACACCTCGGGGTGTGGGGGGTGCTCGTTAGAGGCCCATCCAGTTGGGTAGACATCTGGTGGCTCTGTTGGCCGAGAAGGTGGAGGCACGAGCCCCTCCCGTGGCATGGAGGTCCCAGCCCCGGGCTCTTTGCTGCTCCGGGGCTGGGGGCTGAAGTTGGCAGGGTCGGCAACTGGCAGCCGCTGTCCATGACTGCCCTGACACTGAGCAACGAGCTCAGTGGACTCGGGTGAGTGGAGAGACGTCCCCAGGGGAGGGCGGCCTCTTGAAAACGTCCTCAGGGACAAGGGCCCTGTGCAGGCACGCAGACCCCGGCTCTGGGCACGTTCCGGGACTAGAGGGGACCTGCCGGCCGTTCTGGGCCCGGCCATCTACCAAGCACAGCCTCGTTGGTTGGGGGGGTTTCGGGGAGTGCCACCTCCCTGCTACCGCCCCAACCGCAAGCACAGAGTGGAGTGCCCACACACCCTCCCTGGCTTCCGGCACCCCAGCAGAGCCCCCCCCAGTCCACAAGGAACCCCAACCCCTTGAGGCTTCCCTCCCAGACCGCTCCTCCCCAGCCCCGCTTTGCAGACATGCCCCACGGGGCTCTGGCCCTCCTGGAATCTGGCTTTCAGCAGCTCAGCATCTTCTGCAGACAACAGCAGTAGGGGTCAGCTTATGAGCAAAGTGGCTCCTTTCCGAAACCACAAGGCTCAGCACATCCACGCGTCCCCTGCAGTCTGCTGCTACGTGACAGAGGCACTCCGGGGATCCCTTTGGTCCCGCTCACCTTCTGCTGACGGCAGAGCCCTCAGTGCTTGCAGGGGCTGAGGGCACGTGGTTCCTTCTCTTTCCGCTGAAGAGAGACCAGGTTTGGGAAAACTTGACTTAAACCTTTACTTCTGGACATCCGAAGTGTGGTGGCTCAAGTCCTCATTTAGAGCTGGCTCTTCTTAAAATTCAGCTGTTTAAGATGCTTGCAGAAAACCCCAACTCCATGACCCGTCCCCCCGCCCCCCGAGATGGTGTCAGAAGCCGCAGGTTGTAGAGCATGGCAGGCGTTTGGGCACTGGGCAGGTCCTGCCAAAAGGCACAGCTCCCCTGGGGAGCCAGATCAGGCGGCTCGTCTTCTTTGAGCCGATCCAGGGGACCCCGGGGCATCCAGCAGTGGGTGCATGGATGGGAGAGGACGTGCTGGCACCTCCTGGCCTCAGGGAGCCTGGGTGGGAGCATGATACCTGACCCACACGGAGAGTGGCCACAGCCGGCACGCGCCCTGGACTGCAGTCCTTCCCCTGGACGCCCTTTCTCCGGGCCGGGAGGGGAGGCATGCGGTGGTGGGTGTCATAAGGCTGTAGTGCGCGTGGCCCCCTCGGACCCTGCCAGCCACCCCCAACCCCTTCTCAGGCTTGGTGGCAGGGAAGGACGAGCCGTGGCTCCACCCACCCCATCTCCCTGCAGGCTGCTCCCAGGACCTGTGTGGCAGAAGGGCTCGCAGCCCAGGGCAGGGTTTGGCCCTTCCCAGCTTCCTCAGGCCTCTCTTGGCTGTTCCTGCCACCACAGAAGCTCCCTGCCCAAGCCCACGACAGCAGCAAGGAGGGGAGAGGATGACCAGTGACCCCTCAGAGAAAGAGGCAGCAGTGGGGTGGCTTCATGTCCGTTTTCCCATCAAAGAGAGTCACCCCCATCTGTCTATAGGAGGTGCTGCCCGAAGCCCGTCTCTGGGCTCTTCCCCTGGCACCAGGACTCCTGGTCTTGAAAGGTGACTCTCTGACCACCCCGGGGTGGGGGGTGTCCCTAGGGGGGCAGCAGGCCAGTTGGTGCCTTCTCCCCAGCCCCAAAGCTCACTTCTGCTGGGACCCTGCCTCGTGCAGCCCATGAACTCCTGCCTGTAAGGGGGAACCGAGGAAGTTCAGAGCCAGGAGGGAGGGCTGTGCCAGGTTGTCCGCCTGCCCCGGGGGCCCGGAAGGACAAGAGCAGGGTCATGCATTTGAAGGGTGGGGGGCTTCCTGTCAGGGCACCCCCACTAAAACCACAGGGGTCACTGCCCGTGGGGGCTGGGCTGGGCGTCGGGGTGGCAGCCTCAGCGTTTACATTACCGCAAACCCTCTTGCCTTACTTGCAGTAGAGGCCAGGGCCAGTGCAGGGCCCGTGGGCAGACACGACTCCCAGGCCCCTGGAGAGCTCGTGCAGATTTTCACTCTCAGAAAGCCTTACTTTTCAACAAAATTTTTGTAGCAGGAAAAGTTTTTGTGAATTTGTATACGCCGAAAGAAATTTTAAAATGCAAAGTCCACCTTAGGAAACAAACCCATCGTCCACAGGGGGCCCCAGAGCAAGGTGGGGGCGGGCGGCCTGTGCATCTCCACACTCCAGCTGGCGCTGCCCAAGCCTCCAGCCCACAGCACAGGCTCAAGTCTTGTGTGCCCTGGCCTAGAGGTGGGTCATCCGCACGATGACCGCATCAGGTCCCATGGCCTGGGGTGCAAGCTGGGGTGCCCCGGCTCCGGGGGCAGCAACCCGGCCAGGGCAGCACTTCCGTGTAGATGATGGTGCTGCCACTTCCCGCAGCCTCACGGGTGGCCGGACCCCTCCCACTGGCGCCTCTTTAAAGAGAAAAGAAGAGAAAAAGATTTAACAAAAAAAAAAGAAAAAAAAAATCCCAAACTGCAGCAGAGATCTTATACCTAGCTAGAATAGCCCGATCTTCTAGCATAGTCTCTTTGGCAAAGAAATTGTGTCCCAGTGTGGGGGCCCACGTCCCGGGCGTGGGTGCCTGCGGGTTGGCTGTCTCCGGGGTCATGCGCGCTTTCCCAGCAGCACCCGTCAGCGCCCTGGAGCTTCAGGAAGCGTGGCGGCCGGAAAACGGGCCGTGTCAGGCCTGGCCCTGCCCAGGTGAAGCGCTGTGCAGGGACGGTGCTGGGTCTGCCCCCACCACCACCCGCTGCAGCCCGCCCTCCGCCCAGGCCACGGCTGTCTTGCACTAGGGCCGCTCTAGTCTCTCAGGAATCTGCTTGTTACTTTTACTGTGTAAATAAAGCTTCCTGGTTCAGTACCCAGCTGCTGGGAGCCAGCTGTGTGCTTTCTGCTGGGAGGCGGGGGGTGATGGATCGGAGGGTCTTGCCTCTGTTCTGGGTTGGCACAGGCAGAGCCTGGGGCCTTTCTGTCCCCTCTGAGCCCTAGGGTCAGATCTGTAAAGCTGGGGGAGAGCTGACGTCTCAGTGCTCTCAAAAGCCTCTGGTGCAGGAGGCTGTGAGCGACTGACAGGAGGGCTGGCCATGGCCACTGCTGTGATCCTGGGGCCCCCGGCTCCGGGGCAGTCATTAGAGTACATGTGTGTTCCAAGTGGAGGACCCCTGCTCCTCACTCCAGCCAGGAGCCAGGGACCCCAGCCCCCTGTAATCCCCAAGTCAGGAGCACTGAGGGACCTGCTTGTCACAGAGCCGTCGTGAGCATGTCAGCTCAGACCCCAGTGGCACCCAGGCCACGCCATGTAGCCCTGATGCTATAGAGGGCCTGGCCTGAAAGTCCTGCCAGGTTCAGGGCCACCTGCCCACCAGGGTACCCCAGGAGGTGACACAGGCTGGGCCCTCCCTGCCCCGCAGAGGACGCACAGCTCAGATCCGCACTGCTCGTGCTGAGGGGTCAGCAGTACACACAGCTCAGCCAAGTGGGCTCCTGTGCCTGGCCCCCAGGTCACGGACTCTCTCCTCACCAGGCTCGGGAGACCACAGTGTTTGCCGCCTTGAGGACAAATTTATGGAGGCTTGTGTAATTTCTAAGAAGCCAGGGTTGGTCCACGTCCTGTGACCGCAGAGGCTATGCCTAGAGATCTGTTAGGTCCTAAGGATGCACCCCCACCCTGGGAATGAGCCACCAGAGCACCCCACCCAGACGCTCCTTGTTTTCTGTTTAGCAGCTCTCCTTTCTCAAACAGGCCCGTGAACATGCAGTTCACGAAGCAGGCGAGGCGAGGCTGGGGTTGGGAGGAGCCCCATGCCCTCCCCTGGCAGCCTTGTTAGCCCCACGGCGAGGGGTGCAGAGACCCTGCCTCATGCTCCCCATGACTGGCAGAGGAGGCTCCCCCAGAGTGGCCCTGGATGGACCTACGACCCTACTAGCTCCTTAACCTGCCCACCTCAGGCCATGTCCATGGCAGGGCTCGGGTCTGGTTGCAGCACATCCCAGCTCAGCAACCCCCGTGGTGCCTCCCCGGTGGCGGGGGACACCGCCTTGAGCACAAGCTCTGGGGCTTGCAGCTCAAATGCCCTGCCGTTGGGTCCAGCCCCGCGGAGGGCCACTCATAGCTGACGGGCACAGTCTGTGGGCCACCAGGACGTAGGCTGCCTGTGAGCAGCCTCCTCACATGCAGACAGGGCTTGTAACACTCCTGGGGCTTAAGTGAGAGAATCAACACCCAAAAAACCCCAGGACCACCCTCCATGTACGGTGCGATCCCACCTGTTCAAACATTTATCTTCACGTGGAGCGGGGTGGAAGGAAATGCACCCAAATGTTAACTGTGGTCGGGCTCTGAGAGGCTCTGGCTCCTGTCTGAACTTTCCTGTTGAAGTTCCTACAACGATGCATCTTGCTTTTATCATCTTACATGTTAATTGCTCAGTCGTCTGGGACCCCATGGACTGTAGCCCGCCAGGCTCCTCTGTCCATGGGATTTCCCAGCAAGAATACTGGAGTGGGTTGCCATTTCTGACTCCAGGGGATCTTCCTGACCCAGGGATGTTACTTGGGTCTCCCGCATTGCACGCAGATTCTTTACCGTCTGTTCAGTCGCTCAGTCGTGTCCAACTCTTTGTGACCCCGTGGACTGGAGCACGCCAGGCCTCCCTGTCCATCACCAACTCCCGGAGTTTACTCAAACTCACATCCATTGAGTCGGTGATGCCATCCAACCATCTCATCCTCTGTCGTCCCCTTCTCCTCCTGCCTTCAATCTTTCCCAGCATTAGGGTATTGGACTTGGTGGCTCAGCTGGCAAAGAATCTGCCCGCAATGCGGGAGACCTGGGTTCAATCCCTGGGTCAGGAAGATCCCCTGGAGAAGGGAATGGCAGCCCACTCCAGTGTTCTTGCCTGGAGAATCCCGTGGGCCGAGGGGCCTGGGGTTGCAGACAGTTGGGCACTGCTGAGTGAGCCACTGAGCCCACAGACAAGGCAGCTGAGGCTCGGGGCTGCACGGCGCCCGAGGAGGGCTGGACCTCGATCCTGAGAGACACTGCATCTCCAGGGCGAGGACACCAGCCGCCCCTTGCCTGGAAAGTCACAGCCACTGGGTCCACCACAGGCCACCCCCCGTGGAGGGACTGTGGAAAGGATCAGAAAGGGCCTGGGATGCAGAGTCAGACTTTGATTTGAGCACCTAAGTTTCCTTACCTGTAAAAGGGGGAGGTGACAGTGTCCATTTCGCTGAACCCACAGCTCGGGGTGGGAGGTGGTGTGTTCTCTGCCCAAAGCAGGGGTATGCGCCTGCTGTCCCTCTGACACCCTCTACGTCCCACTCCTGGGCAGTGGCTTGCAAAGCGGGGAACCACCAGCTGCATTCCTCCAGAGCCCCATTACCCTGGCTGCAGGCCCCTGCTGAGGACAGTGGGCAAGGGTGGCCCACGAAAAAGGGCAAGATGAAAAAGGAATAAGCCGAACGGGAGGCTGCAGGCCTGCTCCCTCAGTCACCCTCCGAGCCCCAGTGAGTCGCAGCCACCTCATGCCTGCCTATAGCACCCAGCTCATCACCTAAAGTGCTGGGATTAGGGGACCCCCTCCAAGGCAGGGCATCTGTATATTTTCCAGCTAATAGGCTAAATGCCCCGCCTCCCTCGCAAGCCAACACCACCGGCCTGACCAGTGACCTGTCATTTCCATGAGAAGACCCAGCACCATCTTTCTAATTCTGATTTAACAGGCCAGGGGACTCTGATTCAGGCAGAGTGTTTTATCATCACCTTCCTTTGTTTCATGGGAGTCCTGTTCTGAAGGACTCATGAGTTCTTTCATGAGAAGTCTCCCAAGATCTTGTCAGTGGCTTCTGGATGGATTTGGGGAGAAACAGAGCAATCAAGTTATCTGTCCTGCTGACTTATTCTGAAACCTGAAACCTGGGCAGTGGGTGAATTCAGAAAGCCTGCAGCTCACCACCCTGAGTAGAGGCCCACACTTGCCCCGTCCGCCTGGTCCCCATGGGGCCTCAGGGTCCCCCCTCTGCTGAATGAAGGGCTTCAGGCAGGCGAGGTGTCTTGGGGCGCGGGCCCTCTGACGTATAAGGGTTCAAGTCCAGGGTGTGAGCAGTTACAGCCTGAGTCACTGCAGGTCAGGGCAGAGTTTATTTCACCATTAATTTCCTGGGGGTGACAAGTCTACAGAGTTAAGGCTCCAGAAGGCACCCTCCACCCACAACCTGGCATCCAGAGGTTAGAGTTCTCACGCTGAAGGACGGCAGAGTGGCCCTGGGAGCCACTGTTTTGGCTCCAGAGGTGATGGGATGGGGGCTGCATGGTTTGGGAGGTGCACGGGGAGCGCTGAGTGCCCACTCTGACACCGGGTGGGGGCTGGAGCCGCTGGGCAGTCCCGGGGAGACTGGCTCAGCTCTGCCTGCAAGGACAGTGCCCGGGAGACCCCTGCTTCATCCGGGCGCCTCCCTAAAGCGCAGGGACTGTTAACTAAAAGACAGTGGGCAAACGCCTGAGTCCAATCAGGTAAAGGATGTGGTGTGAGTGGAGAGAGGGCGGGCGTGGGCATTCAACAAGTCTGCCCACCTCTCGACTTCCAGAGGGACAGACGGGATGGGCCATCAGCGGGGATCCAACTCCCCCCAGGAGGCTGGGAGATGTGTCTGGAGAGGGTGAGGGGAGGAGGGGGTCGGTAGAGGGAGACAGAGGAGGGGCTGGTGGCCCTGGCTGGCACCCTCTCACCTGCCCGTCCAGGGCCGAGGGCAGCCCCCCGGGTGGTCTGGGCGCGGGGCGGGGTGGCAGGAGGCGGGCCCTCCCAGAAGGCCCGTCACTTATCCGCGTGCTGCAGCAGCAGGCCCACGGCCTCCGCGAGGTTGTCCACGTACCCATCAGCCTTGACTTCCGGATGGTGCTCGTCACTGGGCCTGGAGGGCAGGACGGTGGGTTAGCCGATCAGTAACCCCTAGGTGACCCTCTGAGGTCACTGCCTTCCCAGCACCCAGCACAGGCCTGGCCTCACCCTCGGGAGGTCTCCAGGCCCTTCTGCATCCCTTCAGGCCGGGCTGGCCTTGGCCAGTGCGGTTCCCGTCCTCCCCATGCCCCAGTCCCGGCCACCCCCACTCAGAAGTACCCAGGCCTCCCTCCGCCCGACTCCTCCCTGAGCCCCTCCTGTGGGCAGCTTGCTCAGAGCTCCGTGGCAGAGTGGCCGCTGGCCCCTGCTCCGCCCATGCTGCCAGCAGAAGCATCACGCCCCAGAGAGTGGGGTCCTGCTCCGAGTTTCCCTCCCAGACCCTGGGGTGGGGGGCTCACCTACCCCCGGAGGCTGCACCACCCAGCAGAGAAGGCTCCTCACGAAGCTGCTCTCCAGCTGAGATCTGGGGGGCGAGGACTGCCCAAACCCTGCATATACGCCTCCTCTATTCCCCAAGGCCCCGCTGGGTGCAGAGGAAAGGGGAGTGAGGCCGCACGATGAGGGTGGGTGTCTGTGGGGCCCCAGGGGACCCGCGTGGGGGCTGCAGGCTGAGCCAGGCTCCCGGCAGACGGGGGTGGGGGAACTAATGGGGCTGCAGCTTTAGTCCCAGGAGGGGGCAGCGACTCGGGGTGGGCTTCCGGGGACGACCCCCAGAGCCTTGACAGTTGTGGGAGCGGCCTAGGGGGCGGGCTATCAACTGGAGTGTGGGGCCCTGGTGACAGGAAGGCACCCCCGCGACTGCTCGTGGATTGGAGCTTGGTGGCAGGGGCGGGGGGGCACACGCCGGTGCAACTTCCCACGCTGAGGGGCTGCCGCTGGCAGCACCCCAAGGTGATGAACCAAGCGCCCTGGGCAAGCACAAGAGTGCACCCACCCCAGCAGCGGGGCCACCACCTCGGACGCCCCCTGGGAAGAAGTTGCTGAAGTGGGTTCTGATAACATCCTAAAAGTCAGCTTGCCCAGTTGGAAAGTTTTGATATTGAAAAAGCACTTGGCCCTAAAATGGAGATTCTGAGCAAAAGCCATGGAATTAAAACACGCCTACTCCTTGGAAGAAAAGTTATGACCAACTTAGACAACACATTAAAAAGCAGAGACATTACTTTGTCAACAAAGGTCTGTCTAATCAAGGCTATGATTTTTCCAGTAGTCATGTATGGATGTGAGAGTTGGACTATAAAGAAAGCTGAGTGCCAAAGAATTAATGCTTTTGAACTGTGGTGTTGGAGAGGACTCTTGAGAGTCCCTTGGACTGCAAGGAGATCAGTCCTGAATATTCTTTGGAGGGACTGATGTTGAAGCTCCAATTCCAATCCTTTGGCCACCTGATGCGAAGAGCTGATTCATTGGGAAAGACTGAAGGCAGGAGGAGAAGGGGATGACAGAGGATGAGACAGTTGGATGCCATCAATGGACATGAGTTTGAGCAGGCTCTGGGAGTTGGTGATGGACAGAGAGACCTGGCATGCTGCAGTCCATGGGGTCGCAAAGAGTCAGACACGACTGAGCGACTGAACTGGACTGAGCAAAGGCACCTTTTGCAGGGGCTGGAGGGGGGTGAGTTTACTGCGTGGCCTGTGGGATCGTAGTTCCCTGACCAGGGATCAAAACTGTGTCCCCTACAGTGGCATCATGGAGTCCTAACCTCTGGACCATCAGGGGAGTCCCAGGCACGTTTTCTTTCATAGAGCTTTCAGCCTGGTGGCCTGGAGGCCTCCTGCCCAGGGCTGCTGAGGCCTGAGACCGGGGCAGGGGTGTGGGAGCGGGAGGTGTGGATACTCCTTATGACTGAGGAGGCCCGCCTTTGACTGCCCTGTCCCCTTCCCCGGGGCCTCCGCTCACGTGCCCACCCTCTTGTACGGGCTGAGTCCCTGTCTCTGCCCGCTGCAGCACTCCCAGGCACGGCCCCCACCCATCTCCCATCCTCTTCTTCCATCCCCAGGGTGGAAGCAGGTGAGAAAATGCGGGATCAGAAAGGTTCAGAGACTTGCTCGAGGTCACACAGCAGGGAGGGGAGACCCAGATCTGACCTGGTTCTTCTGACTTCCAGCCCGATTCTGGGTGCCAGAGCCTCCAAGCGCGTGGGAACAGATGTTCCCACCCCTCCAGGAAGGCCCCCGTGGGCAGCGCCTAGTCCAAGCAGAGGCCACCTGCAGGTGCCAGGGCCGGCAGGCATTAGGCATCACTCCTGGTCTTCTCAAGTGTGACAAGTACACGAGGACCCTCACCCTTGCCCGCAGGGTCAGCAACTCTTGCGTCAGTGGAGGTATTTAAGGGATTATTATTTCACTCTTGCCAGATCCAAACATCTAGAGAACACGGGAATTTAAGACCCAAATTACCCCATGTCGGTGCTGAAATCCGTGCTTTTTAACTGTCAAAAAGTTGTATGTGGCACACACTCTGGACAACGGAGTTGGCACCTATTTGTGAGCCACGAGTCCACTCTAGGCAGGCAACACAACAAAAGGGCATGACATGTTCACCAAAAACGCGCTAGAATGTTCCCGGTGGCTTCGGTCGTAATAGACAAAAAAGTGGAAACTGCACAAATGTCCATCAGCGGGGTGGTCCGTGCGCACGTCCGAACGGCCCAGGACGCCACCACCACCCACAGGGAGCTGCCCCCGGGCTGCCAGTTCTGCCCTTCGTCCCCCACAGACATCGTGACGGGGGAAGACACTGGGCTCAACGAACCCAGGCCAGAGCGTGACACGGTCCGTGTCAAGCTCCAGAGTGGGTAATGCCATCTCCCGTGCAGAGGCCGGAAGACGGTCTCCTCGTAGGGTAGGGGTGGCAGGGTTCTAGACCCTGACCCAGGTGGTGATTACAGGGGTGGCTCACGATGGAAAGCACACCTCACTGTTCACGTTCAGTGCATTCGACACGCGTGTGAAACATACACGTCGGGTCACACGAGGTATTTTTATCTTGAAAGTTTAATTAAAAAGCCGCATATAGACTCACACATTCCATGTGTGCATGCTCAGTCGCTTCAGTCGTGTCCCGACTCTGCGACCCTGTGGACTGTGGCCCGCCAGGCTCCTCCATCCACGGGGATTCTCCAGGCAAGGATACTGGAGTGGGTTGCCATTTCCTCCTCCAGGGGATCTTCCCAACCCAGGGATTGAACCCAGGTCTCCTGCCCCTCCTGCATTGGCAGGTGTATTCTTGACCACCTGGGAAGCCCAGACTCACATGTAGAGGTGTCTGTTTCCCATCGTGGCGGTTATTCTCTATGGCCCATGGATCAAACCCTACCAGCAGCCTGTTTTTGTACAGTACTCGAGCTAAGAATGGTTTCTACATATTGAAAACTTTGTGAAAAGAAGAGAATGCAGAACACGGGGCTCTCCGCCCAGACCCTCCTGGCGTGCAGACAACCCCAGCCCTGAACATACTGAGGGGTGCCCCCCTTGCTCAGATCTTTTCGAAGCAGGAGGGTGAGGGATTCCTCTCCGGGCAGCAGCAAGCCGGGCCCTGAGAGACGGAGACGGAGCTCCTGAGCGGGCAGCAGACCCACCGCGACAAACCGCCTCTCTGCCTCGGTTTCCTCATTGGTGTGCTGAGCACCGCACAGCTCCACCCCTCACCCACCAGTGAGCTGGCACCCCTCCGAGCGTGGAGTCCCTAGCCTCTGGATGCGGGTGCTCCCGGGAGGCGCGCAGAGACACACACTGCTGGAGTGGGCAGGCCCGGAGGCAGATTCGGCACCGAGATCACGTCCAGTGAGGACTCGGCAGGCTGCTGGGAGCGGGCCAGGCAGGGAGACTGGTGGGGGCAGACAAACGGCACGAATGGAGGGAGACGCTTCGGCGTGCGCGGTACAGGGAAGACAGCGAGCGGAGGGGGCGCCATTGCAGGGGGACCGGGGGTGGGGGTGGCAGGGAGGCAGGACCCGAGGGGACGTCCCTGTCTCGTGCTCAACGCAAGGCTGCGGCTCTGCACCGCGTGGAAGCGCCCTTATGGGTTTCCCTCGCGGAAGGCGGCCCCGAGGCCCGGCTCACGACGTGTGGGGGTGCCCAGCCCCAACTCAGGAGGAGGCTGATGTCTTCAGGCCATGCCGCCCAGGTGCTGACACCCCCCTGCCCTCTCTGTGCACCCCCGCCAAGGTCAGATTGCTGACCTTTCTCTCCACCGCAATGCGGCGGGGGCGGGGCGGGGGGGCGGGGCGGGGAGGGCATCCTCAAAGCAGAGTAGAACCTCTCCCAACAAACATCTGCCCCGAGTTTTCATCTCCCATCCTCACCTGGGCGGCTGGCTCCAGGACTGCCCGCCTCGGACCTTCACCAGCCCCCAGGTCAGGTTCACTGTCCAGTCAAACCAACTCCACCCTGAGGAGGAACCAGAAATCAGCCCGTGAAAAAAGATGCCTCCTAATGAGATCCTAGGCAGCCCCATGCGGCATGCAATACAAGCCGAGATGGGGAAGCGGCTAATTATGCTTAATTACATATCATTTGAATTCAAGAATCCATTAAAAGAAAGGATTGCATTAGCAGCCAGCCGCTGTTTGCCCACACAGAGGAAATCGTGGACTTTCATGTCGTAATTGCGTGACGCTGCCGTGGGCCACGGCTGGCTCTCTGCGGGCCCCCGCTCCAGGCCGCCCGCCCTGAGGCCCCCGAGGCCGCTATGCCTGGCTGAACTGGTCCGGAGAAGACCGCAGGCCATACCGGCCGGTGGCCTGTGACCCTCGGGGCCTCAAAGAGGTCACACACTACAGAAGCTGATGGACAAAGGGGCTGAGAGAGCCCCCTGGCCTTCGAGCAGGCCCTGCTCAAACGGGGCTGGACGTGCTGGGGAGGAAGCGGGGAGGCGGGAGGACGGGGAGGCCTGAGACAGGAGCCGGGAAGAGACCGACGGGCAGACACCCGGGAAAAGAGGACGGAGGGAGGAAAGAGAAACCGAGTCAGACAGAGAAAACAGGAGAGAAGCGGGCAGACGGCAGTGGGCAGAGACCCTCGGGGTGGGAGCAGAGAGGCAGACGCAGGGAGGAACGTAAGACAACACGGAAACGCGGGGGAGCAGACACCAGAGTCTCCCCGAGGCTTGGCGGGGGCCCCCTCGGGGGTCACGACTGCAACAACCCCCCACCCCAACAACCTCCTCCCGAGCGGGGGCTGCCCCAGGCCCACGGAGGCCAGGCTCCCTGCTCTGTTCCCAGCCGGTGTCTCTTCACTTCCCGAAGCCTCGGTTTCCTCATCTGTAAGGTGGGCGTGTGGTCTGGCGCTCGGGGTCACCGAGAATGAAGCACCTGGCACCTCGCCTGCACCCGGGGGGCCCTTGAGGGGAGGCCGGCTTTGGCCGCTCAACCTTTGCCCTCTGCCCTCCCTGAGCTCACGGTCCAGTCCCACATTCAAAGTCGTGACCAGGGCTGAGAATGGAAAGACAGGGTGTGGGGTCTGAGGGAGTTTGGGAGGGGGTGTGTAATCTGCCTGGCAACGCAGGAGACGTAAGAGACGCGGGTTCGATCCCTGGGTTGGGAATATCCCCTGGAGGAGGTACGGCAACTCACTGCAGTATTTTTGCCTGGAGAATCCCATGGACAGAGGAGCCTGGCAGGCTACGGTTCATAGGGTCTCGAAGAGTTGGACACAACTGAAGCGACTTAGCATGGCACTGAATGTGGGGATCAAGGAAGCTTCTAGAAGAAGGGGCATTAGGCTAGATCCCGGCCCCTGCCATCCATGTGAGCATGGCCCTCAGGTCCTTCTCCGAAGTTGGAAGCAGAGGCAGGTTCCCTGGGTGGCTGTGTGGCTGGGGGAGGTGGGTGCCTCTGCCCTCCCAGGCTCCTGTGTGGGGGTGGTGTCCAGGAGCCTCTGGTTGAGTGTGCGCCTGGGGACCCGTGCAGATCCTTTCTCTCCTCAGCAGCTCCCACCTCTCCCTGGGTCAACTCCGCTGTGGCTCCCTATTGCCCACGTCACAGCCCAGCTCCTCAGCAGAGCAGACAAGTCTGCCCCAACGGGCTGTCCTCTCAGTCACCCAGCGTCCAGGGCCCACCCCCTTCAGACAGTCCATGCTCTCCCGCACCTCTGTCCACGCCGCACCCCAGAAAGGCACCATCGCCAGGTCCTGCTCCACCCGCAAACTCCTACTCATCCTTCAAGGCCTCACGCACCTGTTCCCATCTCCAACGCTATGCTCCACAGCAAGCTGCTGTCTTTTCTGAGCACCCAGAACTTGCCCCGCTGCCCCCAACTCTCATACCATGCGGGCCGAGCACCAGCTGACCTGAGCTGCCTAGAAGGAGGGGCCGGGCTTCCTGCCCCGGTAACCACCCACACGGGCCACACAGGCACCCAGGAAGTGTCTGCCAACCAGTAAATGAACAAAGGCCCCCACCCAGCGGGGCACTGCCTGTCAGTTATTCCGCCCCCTCCCGCCCTGTGAGCAAGGGAAGGAGGCAACGACAGAGGCCGAGAACAAGGCTAATCTGTGTTGGCCTGGACGGCTGCACAGGGCCCATCTTTGTGCCGGCCCTCCAAAAATGCAGCTGGACACCCAGCAGAGGAACCAGCAAGGAGCAGTCGCCATGCCCCACCGCTGGGCTCCGCTGAACAAGGGGACCTCCCTGTGACATTCTCGAGGACACAGGGCCACCCGCCCTCACCCCCCAGCCCAGGTCTGCTCCAGGACAGGGCTGGGCAGAGACCAGAGGCCATGGCGCTGCCTGTATGGGGCACAGCGTGCATCCTCGTCTGGATGGTTTTGGAAGTGCTGGCTGCACCCTGGGTGGCCAAGGGCTGGGCGCTAGGGCAGGCTGGCCGGCCTCGTGGATTTGGGGAACCGGGCCCTGGCTCCAGGGCTAGTGACCCAGCCGAGGCTGACGCCAACTCCGGGCTGTGCTGACGAAGTTGGAAGAAAAGGGCAGAGAGGGCTTCAACTTGTGGGCCAGAGGTGAGGAGGCAGGGCCAAGGGTGTCTTTCCAGCTGAGCCGCCAGAGTCCAAGACCCCGGGGGCCTGAGCGTCTGTTCCTAAAACAGTACAGGCCAGCGCGTGGCCTCCTGCAGATGCCAGGGGGTGTGTGCCGGGACCTGCTTCCACTTGCCCTCGTCCACTCTCTTCTGAGGGTGGGTGATGAGATCCCCATCACTGGCCATGGTCCAAAGATGGATGGGGCTTCCCGCAGTCCACCTGCTGGCCCAGGATGCTCGCCGTCCAGATGGCAGTTTGCTAGGACCCAGAGGGGCAAGCCAGTGATCCCCAGCCTGCGCCGGCTGCTGGCAGGTGCGACCTCATGGTGGGGTGGCCTGGGAGGGTGCTCCTGGCCACATATCTCAGAGGTGGGGTGGGGCGGGCCCAGACCCAGTCTGACACCCCAGGCACCTCTGGAACCTCTGGTTTAGTCCTGCTGCAGACGGAGAAACTGAGGCAGGAGCTGGTCTCTGCAGAGCCCGAGCCTGGAGCCTGCCAAGAGCCGCCGAGTCCTGCTTCACACGGGGACTCTGACCCCAGGCCCTGCTTGCAAGGAAGCCACCTTGGAGACGAGGACCCCCGCCCTCCATCATCCTGCCTGAGCCTCAGGCCTGCATCCCGGATCCCCACCCACCAGACCCTGGGCTTTCCTGGCCTCTGGGTCCCCCATTGCCCGCCCTCTGTCTCGCCTGTTTGGGCCCAGCCTCAGTGGAGCAGGGCAGACTGGAGCCCCCGAGCCCCTCCTCCTGCCCCTCGGTCACCCAACCTGCTCATGCAGACGGTGAGGGAGGCCCCTCTGGACGACTTAAAATCACATGGTGGGTAATATACTGAAATAAAAACCCAGGCTTAAGACAGTCCTGGCCTCAAGCCCCTCTGAGGACCTCCCGGGGCTCCCTGGCCTGGAAGCAGCCGGGGACACACTTCTACTGGCCTGAGCCTCCCCGGAGGTCAGAGCTCTGCTGGGGGGTGGGGGGGGCATGCCCCAGGGGCTCCCTTTCCTGGGCCTCTCCCGTCTGTTTGGCAATGGGGTCGGGGAGGGAAGGGAAAGCTTCCCCCAGATCACCCTGTCCCCATGGAGGCTTTGTGCAAATGACAAAGAGGCGTGCCCAGGTGAGCCAGGCCCCTTAGGGACCCAACTGTGGAGCCTGGAGCTGACATCACGGGGGAGAGGGGGAGGGGCAGGGCCCAGAACCCCATGCAGGATGGCTGAGCCCTCCTCCAGCTGGGAAGGACCAGGAGTCTCTTCCACCAGGAGGAGGCACTTGCTGGACCTGGTGTGTGAACTGAGGCCGCAGAGGAACCCGCTGCTGACTCGAGGGCCCACCCCGCCTGCAGGCGGGTTCCAGGGTGCAGGCAAAGCTCACCGGGCTGGCGGGGTGGGTGAGTCTCAGACACTGCACCACAAGGCCAGGGGGACAGCCGGGTACCGGACCTGCGGCTGCTGCGGGCGGGCTCCGAGGAGCATCTCCCGTGTTCCCTGCACGACACCCCACGGCAGGCACCGGGATGGCCTGTTCTAGAGATGACCACACAGACCCGTGATGTGGGGGAGGCCTGCCCACCGTCACAGGCAGTGAATGGCAGCACTGGGACCTCAATCCTATGTGTCTGGATTTAAACCCGGGCTCTCACTCTAGTCATTCTGCCCTTGGCACACGGGGCAGATTGTGCATCTGGGAATCACTGATGTGTTGGCTGACCTCCGGCCAGGCCAAGAGCCCCATGGGCAGGGGACACCCCCGCCTCTGGGTCAGCCCCTGGCCGGAGGCGGGCCCCAGAAAGTGTCTGCTACCTTTGACTAACGCCTGGAGCGCAGCAGGGTGTTTGTGAGGCACACAAGGGAAGAAAGGCGGGGTCCACCCCGGAGCTGCAGAGCACCAGCCTCCCCACCCCCATGGCAGACCCCGCAACTCCTGAGCTGGCCCTGGGGGCCCGGTGCCCAGGCCGGGCCTGTTTCCCCCAGGAGGAACCAGGCAGAGGGCAGTGGGGGCCAAGTCGTGGACCCTGGCATCCGCCCTGGGGCCCCTCTGCCCGCAGGAAGGAAACGGGCCTGTTTATGGGTGTTTCAGCCTGGTGGCACCTTGTCAACCAGAACTGACCCGATGCCAGCTGTTTCCTGCAAGGTTCTCCCTGCCCGTCGGCTGCAGGCACCTGGCGTGCTGAGAACCGAGTTGGGGCGTGTAGACATGAGTGGGTGGCGCTGCACAGCCGCCCGCTGGCCCATTCACAGACTCCAGAGGCTTCCTCACGCTGACAAACAAGGTCCCCTGAAGCCCCAACCCTGGCCGGAGGCCCTGCCTTGGTCTTTGCCTGATGCATATGCACAGCGAGGCCAGAGTCACAAACCAGGGACCCCTGGATGTGTCTGGGTGGGGCCCACATAAGAGCGTTTTGAGAACAGGAGCTGGAAATTTGACTTCGTCTGAAAATCTGAAAGATTCCTAACACTGGGCTGGGGATTCATAGGCAAAAGCCAGCGGATACCGTGTGGCAGCCACTCCCTCGAATGGGGCAAGCGGCCTCTACTTTACCACACTCCCCACCGTTCTCTATCGTCTCCCCATTCTTAGACCAGGCCCAATCCCCTCCACCACATTTCCTGCCTGCCCGTGCGAGTCTCTGAATTTGCTGCCCTGCCCCAGCGTCATTGACTTTCCAGGACTCATTTCTCAAGGAACAAGCCACTTCCTCCAGGAAGCCTTCCCTAAAGCCTTGCCCCCAGCCCTTGTCTCAGTTAGGTGCCCCTTCTGTGCTCTGTGGTCAACCTGTGTTGACCCCATTGGAGCACTGGTTACACTCTGCTGCAGTGTCTGATGGCCTGGGTGACGCTCCCTCCAAATCCTGAGCTCCCTGAGGTCAGGGGCATCCCTGTGTTGGCCGTCTGCTGGGAGCTGGCAGAGACAGGAACAATCAGCCAACTGCCTGAGCAGACAAGCAAGGGGCCCCCTTCCTTCTGACCATCAGGAGCTGCGTGTCCTTGCCGGGCATCTGGCTCCCTGTGAGCCTGAGCTGCCTAGAAACCTGGGCGTGGGGGCCAGTCCGTCCCCAAGGCCATGGGACAGGAAGGCAGGTGTCTAAGGCTCCAGGCCTGGGAGCCCCGCCTGGCCTCACTGTCCCACCCCTCCCATGGGGCACACGCAGTCTGGAGCCTCACCTCCGTGGGGAGGCCCATTGCCCAGCCCCTGAGCGCCAGGCCACGGAGAGAGCTCCCTCCTGGAGAAGCGTTCATCGGAATGAAACCCTCTCCCGCATACCCAGGCTCTCAGAAGCATGAACGCGACACTGCCAGTGGCCAGTGTCACTGAACCTGAAGAGGCAAGCCCCCTGTGCACACCCAGGCCTGCAGGGCTCTGCGTCTTCACACTGAGCAGGCTCCGACACCCGAGGGCAGGGCCCACACTGCAGGCGTGGGTGCTGGACGCAGAGGCTTACAAGCTGGCGGCTGCACTGAACAACCACGAGGGGCCCGCGGCGTCGGGCAGGCACCCGCCCTGTGCTTCCCGACTCCCAGCAAGTCTAACTCCAGTCTCCCTCACTGGCCCACGAGGTTGCCCTAGAGCCCACCAGCCACCCCGCCCCCGTAACCCCCATCTCAGGTGTCTATACACTTGCGTTCCCCAACTGTCCATGTCACTGCCTAGAACACGCTCTCATGCCCCTCCTCTTTGTAAGGCCTGACTCAGAAAGAAACCCCCACCCGCCACCGTGGTCTCTGGGACCCATCATACCCCCTGGATGAGTGAATGAACACCCACTCAGCCTCAGAGACACGGGGAATCCAGCTGGGACCTTTGAGAGTCATGGGAAGAGCACCCCAAAGTGGGTGGCTCTGTCAACGGAGCAGGCAGAGCTCCTTGGCCTGCAGGGAACCCCCAGGGCACCCCAAGTCAGGCCTGAGTGGTTGGCCATCACATAACCCCCTGTGACTCCCACACGTTGTCAAACAGCGAGGGTGGTTTCTCTTTCCTTTCCCCTTTTCTGTTCCCAGAAGACATGTCAGGTCTGACCCTAAAGGCCCCTGATTCACAACCACAACCACACCCAGGCCAGGGCAAGGGAGGGCCGGGGGGTGATTGCTGGACTGGGCAGAGGGTGCCTGACCCCGGCTTTGGACTGGGCTGACCTTCAGGAAACACTCAGAGCCCCGCATCTCTCGTGAGTGGGGCTGGAAAGACCCCCTCCCAGGACTGTGGGGGAGAGGCAGGGGAAGACCATGGAGGGCAGGCACCGTGGACGCGTGGTCTGGGTGGGTGGCTGGCCAGCAGGCACTGGATGGGGCAGGTGAAGAGCCCTCGCGGGCTGCTCTGACCCAAGGGGAGGGGCAGAGCCCATAAGGTGCGCGCGAGATGCTCACGTCAGGCTGGGTGTCTGGAGAGCCGCTGCCACCTGTGGAGAAGGTCCTGAGGACCACGGATCTCGGGGGAACCCTCCCCAGGGCGCGACCAGGCCGCAGGGACAAGTGCCGCGCTCCTGCTCAGTGGGGCCGAGGCAGCACTTGCAGAGAGGCTTGGTGGGGCCGAGGCAGTGCTTGCAGAGATGCAGTGACTATGCCCGGGGATCCCAGGACTCCTCGGGGAGGGAAGGGGGAGCCGCTGAGGGAGGCTGAACCAGTCAGTGCCCCGAAGCCCTGCCCTCGGGGCCCACGTCTCCAAGCTGACGGGATGCTCCGTTCATAATATTGTTCATCATAGTGACAGTCACTGAGGCCCTCTCCCCTGGGGGCCTCGCACGGGAACGTTCGGTGCTGCAGCTGCTGTAGTCTGTGCAGCAAGCAGCCCGGGAGGTAGGCGCTACTGCCCCATCTTACAGCTGACAAGGTGGAGGCTCAGAGAGGGCCAGTGGCCTGCCCGGGATCACACAGCAGTGCTGGGAGGGCCCCTCTGCCTTCCTTCCCAACCTGCCGGAAGCACTGTCCGAGCCCCGCCAGGAGCCAGGGGGCTGGGCTAGCAGGTGGTGGGCAGGCGACCCACCTTCCAGCAGACGAGACCGTGGCAGCTGTTCAGAGTGTTTGATAAAAACATGGTGAACGCCTGGTGTGTGTTTAGATTAAAACCAGCTGCCCAGCCCCTTCGATGGCCCAGCCCCTTCGATGGGCTCTCCGACAGCCGAATCTCCCGAGAGGTCACTCTGTGCCCCAGGGGCACACGCAGGGGTACTTACTCCCTGCCTCCCTCACACACGCCACCCGTCCCCTCCTCCGGAGGCTAGACTGGGCCAGGGAGACCCCATGGCTAGCACAGCTGGCCCTCGGCCTGTACCGCTCAGGCCCTGGTTCTCACGAGGTGGAGGGCACCCATACCCTACTCCCCTTGAAAGGTGAGGAAATCGAGACTTGGGATGGGTGAGGAGGAACTTGCCCAGAGCTCATGGAAGAGCAAGGCTCAAACCCAGAAGGCCTCCTGTCCGTTAGCTCGGGAGGGAAGTCTCTGAAGGCGATGGGCCGGGCTGAGCCTCCCGGGTGGGGTTTAGGGACCAGCGTGCGGAGCTCTCATTCTGTAGAGAGTTCAGTTTCATCAGCTCCATGCCCCACCCCAGGGTCTCACGTGGGAGACTTTACCTACTTTGTTGCGTGTGTGCCACTACAAAGGGTTAAAACTGGAACCTCACAAACCAGGAGGTCCAGCGGCCAAAGGCAGCTCGGGGTGCTCATGAGCATCAAAGCCAGCAGGCTTAGGTGAATTCAGAGCAGGACACCCCACACGCCCACCAGAATGGCCAGAGGGACAGCAGGGACGGCTGGCAGGACATAAGCAAGGGGCACTTCTCACCAGCAAGGGACGTATGAACGGGTGTGGCATCCAGAGAACGCCTGGCAGACACAGCATTTCCTAACGCTAAACACACGAACGGGGTGACCCTGGGATTCCACCGTGGGTGCGTGCCTGCGAGAAACGAGCCCACATCCACCGACAGACGTGGACAGGAACGTTCCATCGGCCCTGTGCAGAGCAACCCCGAACAAGAAACAACCAGAGTGTCCATCAATCGCAGAACGAAGAAGTGTCGGCCAATCATACAATGAAACAACACACACCAGTGACAAAGACCAGGCTCCCGAAACACAGGACAACATGTATGATATACGGGTTGGGTTTTTTTTTTTTAATTGTCCCAGGTAGACTAGAAAGACACACAGTGACATTTAGGACAGCGCCAGAAACTGAGTTTGAACCAAAAATGTAGGGATCTCTTGGTGGTCCAGAGGCTAAGATGCCATGCTCCCAATGCAGGGGGCCCAGGTTCAGTCCCTGGTCAAGGAACCAGATCCCACAGGCTGCAACTAAGAGTTCACAAGCCATGCTAAAGATCACGTGTACCACCAATGAGGACCCGGTGTGGCCATATAAACAAGTAATTTTTAAAAATTGTACCCTTGAGTTCCCAGGCAGCCAAGGCAAAGAGGGAAATCGAGTTTACAGAGAAGCAGATTGACTGTTCATAAGAGACAACCGTTCCAGCGGCAGAGACCAGGAGGGTCTTGGCCCTGCCCACGTGGGGGCTTGTGTGGCCTCAAGCACAGCAGGGACCCAGCAGTGGGTGGGGACGTGGGGGTCTACGGGAGCTCAGAAAGGCCTTCTTCCCGGATGAGTGGACCTCTGGCCACCTCCCTCCAAGTGGCTGTAGCATGGCTCCAAGACTGGCTCGACCTAGCCCCCTGACTTCCTAATGTCCTGCTCAGTGGGTCGCTGGCTTGTTCAGCCAAGGGTTTCTCAAACTAGTCCCACTTGCTCCCAAGTTACCGCCTGGACACCCCGAGTTCAGAGAAGTCCCTTCTCCTCTTTGGACGTTGGATTCTCCACTCATAAAACCCGGGGGTTTCAGCTGACCCTCCTGGCTCTCCAGCCCCTTTTCCCCATATGGGGGTGAACGTCCCACCTTAGGGGCTGACAGGTGACCGAGGCAGATGCTGGCCGGGGACAGATGAGGCGGGGGGGTGGGGGTGAGCAGGCTGGTGCAGCACAGGCAGCTTGGGATGGTCCCAGGAGCCAAGTGAAGCTTTAGAGCCTGTGGTTATTCATGGGGCTTCCCTGGTTGCTCCGGTGGTAAAGTGTCTGCCTGCAGTGCAGGAGACCTGGGTTCGATCCCTGGATCGGGAAGATCCCCTAGAGAAGGAAATGGCAACCCACTCCAGTGTTCTTGCCTGGAGAATCCCATGATGGAGGAGCCTGGCGGGCTACAGTTCATGGGGTCGCAAAGAGTCAGACACGACTGGGCGACTTCACCTTCACTTTCTGCTTTATTGAGCTCCATGCATGGATCTTCCTGCTCGGTTCCCATCATGCAGATTGCAGGTCTCACAGGGCGCCTGCAGGGCGGGGTGGCAGTCGCGCCCGCCCCATTCACTCAGCCCGCCCGGGGTCCCTACATGCACAGGATGTCCCTCCAAGCTGGCAAAGGGGGACCCCGAGGCCTCACATGAGGAGGACTCGCTCCATCGTGAGGAGACAGCTGGCCCCGTTAAACGAGACATGGGATGCTGGGCGCCGAGTGCTCTCGTGCTGTGCTTGGAGGGCCCCCCGAGTCAATCGCCTGTCACCTTCTAACCACAATCAGGAGGCTCCAGCATGAACGGGGCGGAAGAAGGACCTGCCTCCAGCTCGCTCGGGACCTGCTCCCCGGGTCAGTGCTCACACGTGCCGCGGCCTGGTCTCCCCCAGCTGAGCTCGGAGCGTGGGCTGCTCCTGTGAAAAGTGGGGGGAAGGAGACCCTCCCGGTTCCAGGGCTGGCAGGGGCCACAGTGGGGAGCACTCCTGTGTGTGCTCCTAGAGGGAGCACTTTGCACAGGGGCCCTGGGCGAGGGTCCACATCTACTGGGGCAGGTGACTTCCCCTTGTCCCCACAAGGCCTGGACAGGACACTGCATGCAGGGCAGCGGAAGTCAGCATGGGCTTGGGGTGATGGCCACCACGGACAGATGCCGGGGGGTACCGAAAGGGCCAAATCGTCCCAGGCGGTCATCACGAAATGCTTCCAGGGGCTGCTCGCGGAGACGGATGCGCCTGTTCACGAGGACTGTCCCCCGCGGGGGGCGGGGGGGTGCCCATGGATGGCAGCCCTGCCTCTGGGCCAGCCCCCGCCCCCCCGTCCCCCCGCCTGTGGCAGGCGTGTGACCTCTCCGTGTTTCCCTGATGCCTCCTTCCTGGGGCACAGACTGCTTAGCCGTCCTCCTCCCCGGGGACGCAAGCTGACAGCCCTCTGTTGGAGGTCACGTGGCTGAAGATGTTAAGATCCATAAAAAGGATTAAGGGCTTCAGTCCTGTTTCTGGAAACCTTCACTAAGAACTTCATCCCCAAGGAACCTCATACAGAGTCTGGCACATGGATGGTTTTCAGAAAAAGTGAGCTGAATCGAAAGACAAAAGCTACAGGTACAAGAGGAACCAGTCCAAACCAGTCAAACTGCAGGGGGAATGCTTCAGTCTAGTATGGTTGATCTGCTCTGTAAAATAAGATGCTGCTGCGGACGACGGTCAGGGGGAGAGGGATGCACGCACGTGACCATGGCTACCAAGGGGGCTGGCGGGAACCCAGAGGCGATGCACAGCCGGACGAGCGTGGCGGGATGATGGCTGGGACCGTTCCTCCCAGTTCCCTTGGAGGCTGCAGTAAAGCTGCCTTAATAAAGCTCATAAGCAAAGCAAATGTTCTAGTTTGGTCTTGCCACCGCTTCACCGGTAGTATTAAGGAGGCTGGAGAGTCAAGGGTATGCTCCAGACCAGCCAGGTATAATAAGAGGCACAGCGACTCCCCCAGGTCCAGCGACTCACCCGCCGTGGGAGGGACAGTCCCGGCCAGCCCTCATCTTGGGGCCAGAGCCAGGCATGGCAAATGCCACCAGCTCTGTAGCTCATATCCGCTGACTGCAGAGGACTTCCAGGAGGGCCGAGGTAATCTTGAGGCCGGAGGCGCTTGCAACAGCCAACAAATGTCACTTGGAGACCACTCGGGGCTGGCCTTTCCCCGGAGCCTCTGCCCACCTGCCCACAGTGTCAGAGAGGCCTGAACCCACTGCTCTGGGGAGAGGGAGCCCTGGGGGTCCGCCCAGCATGTCCTCGGTGGCACCTCCTTGAGGTCCAGCTGGCAAAGACGTCACCTCTCACACCCTGGAGACGGGGACACGGGAGAGTAAGGGGCTTGCTTCAGGCCACATGGCCAGCACATGGTGGGGCCGGGACTCAGATTCTGCCTCCAACACTGGCGTCTTTCCCATACCCAGTGGATGGAACAAGCCCCAAACATGGTAAATCCAACTCCGAGCCCAGGAGCTGGAAGGACTTTAGAGTACAGCCCCTTCATTTCTCAGGTGAGGAAAATGAGGCCCAGGGAGGGGCGGACCCTGGCTGGAGACAGCCCCCGGGGGGCTGCACTGAGATGGGATGGGCTGCCCTCCCAGAGAGCTGAGCCAGCTCCACCTGCACTCCCAGACCTGGGCAGAGGGGGGTCCTGGGCTCCCTTCCTGTCAAGACTCTCACACGCCTGAACTTACAGGGCAGGGGCTGGGCCTCAGGGAGCGGGCACCGATGGGGAAACTGAGGCACGGGCTGGCGCAGGCTGGGAGTGTAACGGCGGAGAGCCAGGCGCCCCTCGCCCATATTGATTTAGCACCTTCCACCCCGGCCGGGTTCCCCGAACAAGCTGACGGATGCCACTTATTCATCACAGTCCAGACGGCACCTCGTAAACAGGCAAAGCCGCCCAGTGAGGGGGGCATTCATTCTGGCCCTCGGGGACGCTAGCCTGCCGGGGGTGGCAGCCCCACACTGGGCCGATTGTGCAGGCAGGGACCCCATCCAAGCTGCTCCGGCTCCTGGCGGGCCGCCGAGCCCTGGATGATTCCTAGACGGAACCCTGTTTTCCTCAGATTCATCTCCAGCCCGGGAGGGCGAGGGGCTCCTCTAGAACACTCACTCAACACTGCTGTGATGTCCGTCAGATGCTGGTCCTGCCCCACGATTTACTGGGAAGCCATGAACCAGCCCAAGTAAGACAGCCCTTTGGCCTGGGAGCTTCCCTTGTGGCTCACCTGGTAAAAAATCTGCCTACAATGTGGGAGACCTGGGTTTGATCCCTAGGTTGGGAAGATCCCCTGGAGAAGGGAAAGGCTACCCACTCCAGTATTCTTGGGCTTCCCTTGTGGCTCAGATGGTAAAGAATCCACCTGCAGTGCAAGAGACCTAGGTTAGATCCCTGGGTTGGGAAGATCCCCTGGAGAAGGGAAAAGCCACCCACTCTAGTATTCTGGCCTGAAGAATTCCATGGACTGTACAGTCCACGGGGTCGCAGAATCGGACACAATTGAGTGACTTTCACTCACTCACTCGGCCTGGGAGCAGCTCCCACCTGGCTGTGGGCGGGGATGGTAGCAGTCCTCCAGAACATTGGCTCAGGGATCTTCAAGGGGGCGCTGTGTCCTTTATGGATGGGGGGGTACCTGGCCGAGGACAGCGGTTCAGGCTCAGGATTCGGGGGCTGCGGTGCTCCCCGCATTTGGGGCAGGCCCAGTGACCCATCTTCTCTCTTAGCCCTCTCAGGCCCGGTTCCCCCTCCAGTGGCCTTGGGGACTTGAGCCTTGGGCTCAGGTGTGAAGGGCTCAGGTATGCCAGGATGGGATCATGGGCAGGCCGGCCTGGTGGCAAGGGGAAGGAGGGTAATAGGACCCACCTCCCCTGGGCGCCATGTGGGTTGAAGATCGCACGGAAGGCAGGGCCCCGGGTGCCATCTGCCATGCTGCTCCTTTCTGGGCGCCACACTCTGGCCCAAGCCTGGAGCCACAGGAACACCATCCCTCACCTGTCCCTTGGCCCAGGTGTGTCCTACACAGTCCCAGGGATGGAGGCGTGACACTATATTTAACACCTCACAGAGCCCCTCCGCCTCATTCTCCCCTCCCCCAGGTTAACTCCTTGCTTTACTGTCATATAAACTTAAGGATTAACTTGTCCACTGTGTGACCAAGTTATGACCAACCTAGATAGCATATTAAAAAGCAGAGTCATTTCTTTGCCAACAAAGGTCTGTCTAGTCAAGGCTATGGTTTTTTCCATGGTCATGTATGGATGCGAGAGTTGGACTATAAAGAAAGCTGAGCGCCAAAGAATTGATGCTTTTGAACCGTGGTGTTGGAGAAGACTCTTGAGAGTCCCTTGGACTGCAAGGAGATCCAACCAGTCCATTCTGGAGGAGATCAATCCTTGGTGTTCATTGGAAGGACTGATGCTGAAGCTGAAGCTCCAATACTTTGGCCACCTGATGCGAAGAGTTGACTCACTGGAAAAGACCCTGATGCTGGGAAGGATTGGGGGCGGGAGGAGAAGGGGATGACAGAGGATGAGATGGTTGGATGGCATCACCGACCCCCTCTGGGAGCTGGTGATGGACAGGGAGGCCTGGTGTGCTGCAGTCCATGGGGTCGCAAAGAGTTGGATACGACTGAGCGACTGAACTGACTGACTGTGTGACCAGGTGGAGGAAGGGGGTCTCACCTTGTTCCTAAATGAGGTTCTTCAGCAGGAAGAGCCTGACTTCTTCCTCAGAACCTGAGGGTGCCGTCAGCCCCCTTTCTAGAGGCCCAACATTGGACAGGAGATTAGAATGCAAGTTTTCAGATCCAGCTGCTTATCAGAATCACCTGGGGTGCTTTAGAATAGTGACTGGCATGGGTGGGACCCGAGCTGCGGGGCGCAGCTAAAGCAGGACCCTGAGGCAAATCTCTAGCTCTAGAATCCTTCCATAGGAGGAAAGTTCTCAAATCCACCATCTAAGCTTCCAGCTTAAGAAGAGCAAGAGAAACCCAAGGCAAGCAGAGGAAGGAAATAATAAAGATCAAAGCAGAAAACAGTGAGATTGAAAACAGAAAAACAATAGGGAAAAATCACTGAAGCAAAGAGCTAGGTCTTTGAAAAAGTCGATTAGAAAAGCTAATGTGTGAACCCCAGCCTTCTCCCCAAACCCAGAGGGGACTCACTGCTGGTCTGGGGTTGGCGCAGAGGCTGGCTGGTCTAATCGCCCCCAGTGACGCAAATGGGCGGTGAGGACCACTTTGCTGCCACATGCAGACCACCTGCCCAGCAGGAAGAAAGAGCAGCCTGCCACAAACGCTGGCTCAGTCTCCACTCCTGTAAAACAAGGCGGCAGCACAATGCCAGCCACTGGCCACGGTGGGGGCAGGTCTGTTTCCCACCTGAGCTTCCGTCTCCACGCCAGACTCTGTCCTAGACCCGACCTGCTCCACCTCTGCTGCCCGGAGCCCCGGCTTCCCGGAAGTCCCTGAGCTAGTGCGGTGGCAATCAGGCAGCCGGTCCTCAGGAGCCTTGCCTCCTCCTGTTTCCCACTGGAGCTGGGATGGACTCCACCCCACACCCTAGGCCCTGGGCTTGTGAACGAGGTCCTCCCAGCTTTGCTCCGCAATCAGGAACCTCCACCTGGTGCTGCGGTGGCCTAAACGGCCCTTCTCCACCGTAGTGGCCAAAGTCACCTCCTCCCACAATTCTGCTCGGACCTTCGCTCCCCCAGGCTTTCCGCCCAGTAAGCCGATGCCCCACATGGACACTTGCCTGCCAGGACGCTAACAGGATGCCTGCTGACAGGCAGGCCATCCTTCCTGCCCCCTTTAACTAACAAGCCGGGGCCCCGGAAGAGTGCTGAACACAGCACCCACCTCGACGCCGCTGTGACTCGGTTTCTGCAAACTCCACACCCTCCCTTAGGGGCTTCTGTGTTCCCTGCACAGGGAGCGTGGAGACAGGAACGCCTCACGCCCAGGTCAAGTGGAAACGTCATGAAAAGGCAGTGAAGGCCTTAGGAAAGCCCAGATCTTCTCTTTAAAAAAAACAACACTTTCCACTTATTTTTATTGTTGACTTTTGGCTGCACTGGGTCTTCGTGGCTGCACACGGGCTTTCTCTAGCTGCAGCGTGCGAGGGCTGTTCTTTGACGGGGTGTGTGGGCTTCTCATTGCCGTGGCCTCCCTTACTGTGGAGCACGGGCTCTAGGGTGCGAGGGCTCAACAGTTGGGGTGCCCGGGCTTAGCGGCTCCATGGCATGTGGGATCTTCCCAGACCGAGGATTGAACCTGTGTCCCCTGTGTTGGCAGGTGAATTCTTAACCACTGGACCACCAGGGAAGTCCAGATGGGAGCTTTTCTATCCAGGACAGGAATCCCATTTTCTGCAGAGAAGTAGGCAATGAGCTCAGCTGTTTCAGTCGTGTCTGACTCTTTGTGACCCCATGGACTGACGAGCCTGCCAGGCTCCTCTATCCATGGGATTCTCCAGGCAAGAATACTGGAGAGGGTTGCCATGCCTTCCCCCAGGGGATCTTCCCGATCCAGGGATCGAACCCGCATCTCCTGTGGCTCCTGCATTGCAGGCAGGTTCTTTACTGCTGAGCCACTGGGGAAGCCCAGGTGGGTGACAGTGTTTGCTAAATACCACAGAGCTTTCGTGGACCCTACAGGGGATAGGCAATGCCACAAACCCATCCTGCCCCTTAAGGTGTGCAGGATTATGACCTGGCCTCTGTTCTACAAACAAGAAAGGGGCTGTTAACCCCTCAGTCCCACAGTAGGTAAGTGGCTGTGGACCCACACTGTCCCCCTTTCCAGCCGAGTCATTGGGTGAGTCTCGGGGGACAGGCCCCCCTGTGCAGATGTGGGGGAGCCCTGGGCAGAGGAGATGGATGCCACCCGGTCCTCCTACAGCTCCCAGAGCCTGGGCTAAGGCCCAGTCCCGGCACAGTGGCGAGAGGGAGGGAGCCACTGACCCCATCACGGAGTAGCTGTCTCGGGGAAGGCCTGGATGTGCTCGCCCTTGCCAAAGTCCACATCACACCTTGACTCAGGATTCTGGGCCAGGAAAAGTTCCCTTGGCTCTCTGATGGCGCCTTCAGAGCACAAGAAAGACACCCCCCTGCCTGTGTGTGTCCTTCATGCCCTCGCCACCAGGCGAGGCTGAGTAGACAGCCTGCATGGCGCCGCCCCTCCCGCTGCGGGGAAGTGGTGGGCGTATAAACATGTAGATGGAGTATTAATTAGGCCCTGGCCACCCATCCACACCTCCGTTCCCTGGTGGCCCCGGGGCTCTTTCCTTTGCACAGCCCACAGCCAGCGCTTGCTCTGCAGCCCCCATCCCCGAAACGTGCGGGGTCCACACTCTCTTGGCTCCATTTCATGTGCGTTTGGAAGGAGAGGGGCATTCGGACAGAGGAAGACGGACAGAAGGGGACGAGTGTGAATGAGTGAGCTGTCGGTGCTATTCTTGGGAAGGATGAAGCTTAACAACTTGCAAAGCCAGTCAACTGCACATCTATTTTTCTAAGGGAGGAGGGCTGGGATGGAGAGAGCTTTCCTGAAAGGACTTGGCCTTGAAACATTAAGTCAAACAACTGGACTTGGCAGTGGCCAGCTTCCAAGAACCGCCAACCTGGAGAAACTGGCGGCCCAGCACGGCGCATCGGGGCTGGGAATAATGAACTCACTCCGAGCCGGGCCCAGGGGCTGGAGAGGCCGTGCGCGCGGGGGGCCTGCAGATCAGAGGGGCGGCGGCACCAGGGACCCCCGGGTCTGAACCGAGAGCCTGACCTCAGCTCTGTAGCTGTGGACCAAGGCCACCCAGTGGGGAACCCCACAGATCTGACCCCACAGATGCGGGCGCACCAACGGTCTGTCCGGATGGACAGAAAAAGGCATGGTTCTGTGCTATTAACACAGGAAGGAAGTCCCAGTGGATGAAAATTACGGGGGCCAATCCCTAATTGGCGATTAAAGTTCACGGAGTGAGTCCCCCAGCACCGCGGCCTCCCTGGAGGGCCTCTCATATGCTTTCGAAGTCCAGCTCCTCCGACCTGGGACAAAGGGGTCGTGCAAAGCCTGTGTGGCCACTGCCTACACCTTCTCTCGTCTGCCATCCCGCCTGGGCCCGCGGGATGGCGACTCTGTGGCTGAGCCCACGTCCCAGTTTGGAAGTTGAATTTTAATTTTTACTCATTAGCCTTTGTTTTCGGAGGCGGCTGAGAAGCCAGAATGGTGGACCCAGCATCTGGCAGCTTTTGGAACAGAAAAAAATTAAAATAAAATTAGCATCTGAGAAGTGTGCCCTGAGCAAGTGTGGCCGCCACCAAGGAGGCACTGTCTCTAGACTCTGGGCCACTTTTCTCAGGAGGTGGCCACCATACACAGCCCTCCCATGTGCCTGCGTGCACAGAGCGGTCCCAGTGATGTCTGGACAGAATTCCTGTGCACACCGGCCCGGAGACGGTACGGAAACCCCGTGGCATGCGGGGACGAGGTTTGGCACAGGTCTGCACGAGGTTCGGGAGAAGCCTTGTGTCCCTGCAGGCGTGGCCCCAGTTTCTCTCCGACAGTTCTGCAGAAGGGGCACCCTGGGATCATTTCAGAGTCCTCATTAGCTGTGCTTCTGGGGAAAGCCTTGATTTATGGCCGCTCCACCGTCTCACAAATAACCGCTGTGCTGGCAACACAGCTGCTCCAGAGAGGGAGCGTCTGGTTTTCCCTAACCTCTGCACCTTAGTCCTCGGCTCCCAGGGCACAAAGCAACCTGCGGGGCGGGCCCTTGAGGGTGGGGGGCGGGTGTCTCCTGACCCGCCTCCTGCAGGCCTCGGTGTGTCCCCCCTTGGAAGGCAGACTTAACCCCTGCGAGCTGCTGCCACGGCGGGTCCTGCAAGAACCCACCGATATGAATGTTTCTGTGCAGATATTTATAAAAACTTTTTGAAAAGCTAAAAAGCCTAGCTTACTGTGCTCTAGAGAGCAGTGCTTTAGGCCGGCTGGGCCCGTGGTCACCCTGGAGGCAAGGCCCTGGCCGACACTCCTGGGCCCTAGCTCCTCTGGGCTGGGAACGCACCCCAACCCCAACACACGCCTGTCCAGAGGTCCGTGTTTTCTCAGCCGTCGGCGCACCGCCCACAGAGCACTTGTGGGCGTGGCTTGATGGGGGCGGGGCGGTCGGGGTGGTGAGCAGGACTTCCCCTTGAAGGCGGGGTGGGGGCTTTGCTGGTGCTCAGCCTGTGAGTTGGGGTGCCCATCCTTACAGAGCCCGGGGGCTCGTCCCCACCCCACACCTGTGCTCAGCGGGGCTTTGACCGTGCAAGGTCAGTGCCACACCCCGGAACGTCTCAGGGTTTTTTTTTTTTTAAACTCAAGGTGGGTTCTGGCCACTCGAGAAGAAACGGCTAGAGCAAACTCCCTGGAAGCAGAGTTGGGGGACAGAGGTGATGGCAGCGGAAGGGGCAAAGCAGGCCCAGTGGGGCTGGGGGGCATATCTCGTGCACGGGGCAGGGGGCGTGACCAGGGCGCTGGCTGTGACACGTCAGGGTCACCTGGCATCAGGCCTGAAGCGAGGGATGGAGAAGAGACCGGTCAGTAAGGGGGACACAAACATTCAGGCCGGATTGGGAGCAGACATGCAATTACGGGAGCGGGTATGAAAGAAAGAAGATGGTTTTGGCCAAAATGACAGGTCAGGGGTGTCCCCGGGTGGGGGGGAATCCCCCTGCCATGATGCGCTGAGTTGGGGGAGCCTCACTCTTCTGTGGGGGTCCACGTCCAGCCGCCTGGGGCCCTGGCCCCCGCCCCGGCTCCCACACACTGTGGACCCGCCTCCCCACCCCCGGTGGCTCGAATGCAGGAAGAAGGACAAGGCGAGGGCTGCCTGGGCGCCCGCATAAAGCCACCAAGGCACGGAGGGGGCCACTTCGGGGCCCTCCGCTCCCAGGCTCGAGGAGAGACAGCAGGCTCGGGCAGTCTGCACACCAGCTCCAAAGAAGCTCAGGCCAGGGCTGTGTCCTGGGGGCACCGCTGGATGGGACCAGGGTCAGAGGTCAGGGCAAAGGTGTGTGGCTGTTTTTCCAGACTTGGATGGTGCAGGAGTCAGAGCCTCGCACAATCTCCTACTAGGCACCGTGCCTTAGAGAGCTGGGGATTCTGAGCCCTTTCCTCTTCCCTCTCCACGGCTCCCCTGGAACCCCTCTGCTGCGTTCACCACTGGCTGCTCCGCGCTGTGCAGAGTTTACACACAGTCTCCTCTCTGCAAAAGCCCCACCCACCCGTCCGTCCGTCCTTTTTCCCATGCTACATCAACACCGCACACTGGGAATGCAATCAGCTGACGTCAACATTGCTGACAGCAGTTTCACCCCAGAGGGAGTCATGGGACTGCATTTTCTTTCAGAGAACGTTAGTTAAGTGGGTTGCACACAACCATGTGCTGCTCGGGTCTGTATGGACCTGCACGTGTCTTTCCAACTCTATGTTCAGTGACATCACATGAGTGGCTCAAAAATCAGCTGTGATGGGAGTATTTACACTAAGGGAAGTGGCAAGCACTACTAATCAGGGCTTTCTCCCACCACCGAAGAGCTAGCTGTCACATGTAAGCAACTAGCTTGAACTTGTTAATCCCCCCAATTCCTCATCGTTTAAAACAATTCCATGAGATAATGAATTATATGCTCATCTATAACTAAGCCTGCATGGTAGGGCAATTACCAAGATAATGACAGTAAAACTTCATGACTATTAATCCAAGCAAGGTTTTCTGAGATGGGAAACCCTGTAGTTTATGACATTTTTTGAGTCATTTAATTTTATATGAGCAAGGCAGAGGACCACAGGAGAGCTGTGGCCTCTTTCCCATCTGTGGGCCTCTGTGCAGATCATTTCCTCTGTTGGAAAGCCTTATCCTCATTGCCTGCCAGAGAATCTGCCCTTGTTGAGACTCAGCTCAAACATCACCTCCTCCAAGAAGCCTTCCTGGACTTTTGCAGACATTTCTGGCTGTGACCTTCACTAGGCAAACTCAGCCCTCAGCATGAAAATGAAAGTGTTACTCACTCAGTCATGTCCAAGTCTGTGTGACGCCATAGACTCTAGCCTACCAGGCTCCTCTCTCCATGGGATTTTCCAAGCAAGAATACTGCAGTGGATAGCCTTTCCCTTCTCCGGAGGATCTTCCCAACCCAGGGGTCGAACCCAGGTCTTCCACATTGCAGGCAGATTCTTTACCAGCTGAGCCACAAGAGAAGCCCAAGAGTACTGGAGTGGGCTGCCATTTCCTTCTCCAGTGCATGAAAGTGAAAAGTGAAAGTGAAGTCGCTTAGTGACCCCATGGACTGCAGTCCACCAGGCTCCTCCGTCCATGGGATTTTCCAGGCAAGAGTACTGGAGTGGGTTGCCATTGCCTTCTCCGCTGATTAAGCTCAGTGATTTCCAACCCATCACCCACCACCTCCTGCATCTCATTTAGACAGAAAGGAAACAAGACGGAGACCCACCCACAACATGTGGAACAGCTGCGGGGCCAGGCGGGGCGAGGTCCTTCAGGACTGGCCTGTGTCACTACCTGGGACCTTCGGTGCGTTAGCCTTTCGCTCAGGAAAAAGTTACTCTAAAATGCTTGCTGAATAACACATCGAGGGACTTCCCTGGTGATCCACTGGTTAAGAATCTGCCTAGCAATGCAGGGGATGAGGGTTTGATCCCTGGTCAGGGAACTAAGATCTCACGTGCCCCGGGGCAACTAAGCCTGTGAGCCACAACTAGACAGCCCGAAAGCCGAAGTGAAGCTCCTGCAGGGAAACTGAGGCCTGACGCAGCCAGACAAATGAGCGTATTAAGAACACACGTCTGACCAGAGTGCAATCTCAATTACAAAAGCATCAAAAAGAATAAAAAACTTAGGAGTAAACATAACAACAAATGCAAAACTTACCCTCTGAAAGCTACAAAACATTGTTAAAGAAATTAAAGTTATAAATAAATGGAAAAGCACCCCATGTTCATGGAATGGAAGACTTAACATGGTTAAGATGGTAAAGTCCTCAGAACTACAGACTCAATGCAATCCCTGTCAGATCCCAGTTGACTTCTTTGGAGAAACTGATGAGTTGATTCTAAAATTCATACAGAATTGCAAAGGAAGTATAATAGCCAAAAACAATCTTGAAAAAGAGAACAAAGTAGGATTCACACTTCCCTTTCTCAAAATGTACCACAAGGCAACTGTAAAAAGTCAGTGTGGTACAAGAAAGGATATACAGCTCAATGGAATAGAACTGAGAGTCCAGAAATAAAACTGTGTGTGAAGCTTAACTGATTTTCAACAGGGTGCCAAGACCATTTAAAGGGGAAAGAATAATCTTTTCAACAAATAGTGCTGGGACGACTGGATAGCCACATGCAAAAGAATAAAGTTGCATCCTTATCTCACATGACAGACAAAAATGAACTCAAAATGGCTCAAAGATCTAAATGTAAGAGCTAAAAAAAAAAAAAAATTCTAGAAGAAAGCACAAGGGTACATCCTCATGGCTTCAGATTTGCCAATGGATTCTTAGATATGACATAAAAAGCAGGAGCAGCAGAAGAAAAAATAGAGAATTTAGACTTCATCAAAATTAAAAACTTTTGTGCTTCAAAGGACATCATCAAGAAAATGCAAAGACAACCTAGAGAATGAGAGAAAATACTTGCAAATCATATATTTGATAGTGCCTATACTCTAGAATATCCCGCATTGCAGGCAGATTCTTTACCAGCTGAGCTAAAAGGGAAATCCAATGAAAGGACAACCCAATTTAAATATGGGCAACAGAGATGATAGATATTTTTCCAAGGAAGATACATGAATGGCCAATCAGAGCATGATGAGATGCCTGACATTATCAGTCATCAGGGACCTGCAAATGAAAACAAGGATGGTACCACTCTACCACCCACTGAGATGGTCAGAGTCTAAAAGTCGAGAATAACAAGTGTAGGCAGGGACGTGAAGTAATCAATGCTCACATGATGCTGGTGAGAATGTAAAATGGTGCCGTTGCTTTGGGAAACAGTCTGGCAGTTGCTCAGGTGATTAAAACTAGTTACCATTCAGTTCAGTTCAGTTCAGTTCAGTCGCTCAGTCGTGTCCGACTCTCCACGACCCCATGAATCACAGCACGTCAGGCCTCCCTGTCCATCACCAACTCCCGGAGTACACTCAAACTCATGTCCACAGAGTCGGTGATGCCATCCAGCCATCTCATTCTCCGTCGTCCCCTTCTCCTCCCGCCCCCAACCTTTCCCAGCATCAGAGTCTTTTCCAGTGAGTCAACTCGTCGCATGAGGTGGCCAAAGTATTGCAGTTTCAGCTTTAGCATCAGTCCCTCCAATGAACACCCAGGATTGATCTCCTTTAGAATGGACTGGTTGGATCTCCTTGCAGTATAAGGGACTCTCAAGAGTCTTCTCCAACACCACAGTTCAAAAGCATCGATTCTTCGGCGATCAGCTTTCTTCACAGTCCAACTCTCACATCCATACATGACCACGGGAAAAACCATTGCCTTGACTAGACGGACCTTGGTTGGCAAAGTAATGTCTCTGCTTTTTAATATACTATCAAGGTTGGTCATAACTTTCCTTCCAAGGAGCAAGCGTCTTTTAATTTCATGGCTGCAATCAGCATCTGCAGTGATTTTGGAGCCCAAAAAAATAAAGTCTGACACTGTTTCCACTGTTTTTCCATCTATTTCCCATGAAGTGATGGGACCAGATGCCATGATCTTTGTTTTCTGAATGTTGAGCTTCAAGTCAACCTTTTCACTCTCCTCTTTCACTTTCATCAAGAGGCTTTTGAGTTCCTCTTCACTTTCTGCCATAAGGGTAGTGTCATCTGCATATCTGAGGTTATTGATATTTCTCCCAGCAATCTTGATTCCAGCTTGTGCTTCTTCCAGCCCAGCGTTCCTCATGATGTACTCTGCATATAAGTTAAATAAGCAAGGTACCATATGACCCAACAATTCTACTCCTAGGTGAAAAAAGTGGAAAAAAGCCAGCCCCAAAACAGCACATATTCTATGGTTTCCTTCACGTATTTCCAGAATAGGAAACCCGATATAGAGAGAAAGTAGGTCAGGGGCTGCCCAGGGCTGGGAAGGTGGCAGGGGGCAGCTTGGTGGTAAATACTCTGCCAACCAATGCAGGAGACGTGGGTTTGGTCCCTAGGTCAGGAAGACCCCGTGGAGAAAGAAATGGCTACTCCAGTATTCTTGCCTGGAGAATCCCATGGACGGAGGAGCCTGGCTGGCCACGGAGTCACAAAGAGTTGGACACGGCTGAGCGACTGACCATGCACACAGCTAATGGCGAAGGTGGTACGTGGTCTCTTTCAGAGAACACGCAAATGCTCTCAAATTGATGATGCTGGTGTGTGAATATACTAACATCACTGAATTGTACGCTTTAAATAGGTGAACTGCATGGTTGTGGATTATATCTCAATATAGCTGTTTTTATTTTTTAAACTTTTTTAGCCACAGCATGCAACTTGTGGGATCTTAGCGTCCCAGCCAGGTATCGAACCCTGTGCCCGCTGCAGTGGAAGCTTGGAGTCTTAACCACTGGACCGTCAGGGAAGTCTCTCAGTACAGCTGTCTTTTAAAAGCGCTATATAGGGGACTTCCTTGGCGGTCCAGTGGTTGAGACCCTGTGCTCTCAGGGCCGAACAGTGCAGGTTCTGTATCCCACAAGCCGTGTGACACAGCCTAAAAGAAAGAAAACACAACCACAACACCAAAAACCACACTCAAAGAGGATGAGGAAAGCAAATATGGAAAGCCGACATAGGGCAGGGTGGCATTACAGGTCACTGGGGAAAGTGTGGGTTATTAAAAGAAGGTTCTGGAACAGCTGGCTGTCCGCATAGAAAATAAAGCGAGATCTCCCGCCTCACACTGCATACACGGCCAATTCAAGCATATTTAGAATATGAACGTGCAAAACAAAACTTTAAAACCTCTGGAGAAAATGTAGAAGACCGGTTTTCTGACTGGGAACGGGAGGATGTCTTACACAAGATACAAAATGCACAAACCGTAACAAAATGAAAATGGATCCGATTAAGAAATCCGATTAGAACTCCACTGAACACTTGTTCAACAAGACACCATAAGCAAGGTGAAAAGGCGAAACAAACTAGACGTAAGTGTTTGCAATACAGATAACTGACAAAGGAGCAGAACGCGTGAAAGATGGCTGCAAACTGATTTTAAAAAGACAAGCATTCCACGGTGAAGCGCACAAAGGATGTGAACGGGTGATTCACAGAAAGGGAGCGTGGATGGCCATTACACACTGACACAGGGCTCAACCACACCGAAAAGTACAGGGAACGCAAACTGCATTAACATAAGATAGCATTACACCCTCCGCGAGTTGGAAACGTTTCTCTAAAGGACAAAACAGAACCTCACAGTATGGAGAACTGGCAAGAACGTGGAGAAATGGGGTCCTTTCCCACTGCTGGAGGGCGCAGAATCGGGCACGGCCCTTTCGGGGTGGCCGGCGTATGTAGTTCGTACACTGTGACCCGTGCTCACCAAGCCAGTTCTGCTTTGGGACTGAACTGATAATGGCAACCCACTCCAGTGTTCTTGCCTGGAGAATCCCAGGGACGGGGGAGCCTGATGGGCTGCCGTCTATGGGGTCACACAGAGTCGGACACGACTGAAGTGACTTAGCAGCAGCAGCAGCCCTGATAACAGGAATCACTGAAGTCCGGCTGAAAGAGAGAAAAGATTCCTGGGCCTTAAAAAACTCAGACCCGCCAAGGGACAGACCTGGCAATATGTATATTTAACAAGCTCTCCAAGGCGATGCTTGCTACCCTGCAAACTCAGGGCGGGGGAGACTGTTCTGAAGAAAGCCTAGCCGATTTCCACAGGAGGCGCGCCAACATGGCTCGCCACAGCGTGATTTATAATCGTGAAAAACACTGGAAACCATCTACACGTCCATCAACAGGAGCCTGGAATACGAATTGTGGGACAGCCATACATTGAAAGGCTCCCACGTAACTCCAGCCTCTTTCCTGGCCAACTCTGAAACGCTCATTTCCAGAGGCTGGCCGGGCCTCTAAGTAAATAGGTCCTATGTGCGATTTTCCCCGCCGGTGCCATGCTGTGTGAATACAGTTGAGGGGAACAGTTAGGAGCTTGGCGCTGGGGGTTCCTGTAGCTTTCCACTGGCTGATTCTTTCCATCAGGAGGTGGCGGGGGGTGGGGGTCATGCTCACCAGCTCTGCTGTGGCGGCGGGCTGCCTAGCACGGGAAGGCAGAGGGCACCCCACACCCCGGTGCGAGAGATGCCCCTGGAAAGAAGGGTTCTGAGGTCCACCCTGGGTTAGGAGATGCGGCTACCCTGCCCTTCTCTGCCAGTCACCGCGCCTGTCTCCTGACTTGGGGCCCCAAGGGGAGACCTGCCTGACAGTCGGGACACTTGGGGAGACATGCTGGGGCCGTCAGCGTGTTAGCCTAAGCGGTCCAGCTTGGCTCAGAGGCCTTGCCCACGGCTCCTTTTCCACGTGATCCCCTTTCCTAGAAATCCCTCTGGCCCCTGTTTGGGCCTCAGAGCAGCCAGACATGGGTGGGACTGAAAATAAGTGATGCAAAGAACTCTTTTTTCCAAAGGCCAAAACCTAAGTGTGTGAGCCAGGAGTGGGTGGCCCTGGCGGCCAGGCTGCCTGGACGGAGGGGGCGGCGGGGGCATTGGGGTGGCGGGCAGGGGTCCAGCTCTCTAGGCGCTGCTCAGACCTGCACTTTCACACACAGCAGAGTGTGAGCTGCCCGTGACCAGTGGCTGTGTCTAGGTCCCCTGGGGTCTGTGCCCATCCAGCACCTGGACACCGTTCACAAGCAGGACACAGGAATGTCCTTCCTGACCACGTTCCCTCCTCACTCCTGCCAGGTGGGGGTCTGACACCGTCCTGCCAACTCCTCAGCCCCCTGGAACCCCAGGCCATGCCTTCGGCTTGCCCGTTGCGGAAGGGCCTGGCAGGATGTGGGTGAGGCCCCTGCCCCCTGCAGCCAGCAATCCCATGTGGAGATGTGCCCCAGGAACCAGGCAGAGGGCGACGGGGAGGGTCTGTGGAGGCTTCCGGGGGGTAGCATGTCCACGGGGGCCTGGAAGAGTGATGTTCCTGGACACAAGGCTGTAGGAGGTAGAGCGGCCTGGTGTGTCTGTCAATCAGCTCCGGCCCAGAGGCCTGGGGCCAGGGGGCCGGGTGAGGGCTGCTGGAGTAAGGCCTCCAGGCCCCTCAGCTGCCCCCACACGGGCACCCAGGGCAGGCTCTGTCCAGCAACAGCGCCGGGGCAGAGATGAGCAGCCTGATCCACTGACTCTGGTGTGCTCTGACGGGTGCTGTCACTCCGTCGGCCACTTCCCCGGCTGAACCGGTGCTGGGGGGCCCGGGGACCATGACCGCATGACCTCATCTCCGGAGCTCAGGTCTCGGGGGGAGATGCACATCAATGGGTGATCATGGGAGCTAGAGTTGCTCCTCACAGCCTGAGGGGGCCATGGGAGAGGAAGTGCTGACGGCTGAGAGGATGGACAGGAGTGAAGGTGAGTGCACGTGTGGGGGCACATACCTGTGTGTGGGCATGTGTGCGGGGCACCTGTGTGCATGTGTACGGAGGTGTGTGGGCACGTGAGCACTGGTGGGTGTGTGCATGTGCGTGCCTGTATGCGGGGCACCTGTGTGCGTGTGTGGAGGCATGGATGCCGGTGTGTACATGTGTGCGCGCGGGCACGTGTGTGTGCGTGTATGAGGGGGGTGGAGCCCATCGCAGCCTCACCGTGAGGGAGGGAGGGAGGGAGAGGTGACCCCAGCACCAGGCTTCACGGTGGGCAAGGCAGGGCCTTCAGTGTTCGAAGGCCACCTGGCATCACCTGAAGAGGGCAGGGCACAGGCAAGCCTGCCTCAGGGCCTCAGACTCCCTGGGGCCCAGGAAACCGGAGGCGGGCCTCTGGAGAGTGTCAAGAGTGACAGCTTATGAACCTAATTAAGTTTCTTTCTTTGGATCAATAAAACTTCTAGTAGGCTCATTCCAGGGCACACCTTGCTCTGGAGACAAGGTTAGCTGGAGGACAAGGCCACGTGGGTAGGCTGCGTGGGAGGGCACCCCCTCCAGGCCCAGGAGGCTGGGGGGTGCTGGGGCCAGCTGTCTCTGGCTGGCTAGAGCCTGGTGAACCACCCTGGCCTTGGGCCTTCGGGCGCCCACTCCCACCCTGGGGGCCGGGGCAGCCAGCCCTACTTGGGTTCATCTCCTGGTCAACCACACTGGACAGGCTGGCACCTCTCTGGGCCTTGTTCTGCCGCTGTGAAGTGGGGGTGATAATGCAACCAACTTCCCAGGAGCGATAAAGAGTCAGCATCAGGCCTACCAACAGTAAGCACGCAAGGGGCACTGTTATTCTTATTCCATTTCCCAATCGTGACAACACAAATAACAGCGCCTGCTCTGTCTCCTTTAGAGGCTGCTGGGCAGGCGGACATGCACCTGAGGGCTCGGGATGATAAACAGTCACCTGGACACTGGCAGATGGAGGCTCGGCCTTGGCCTGGCGTTCAGCAGCTCACCTGGGGCACAGGCCAGATGGGGCGCGGGTGGGAGGCAAGGCCTGGGGGATCGTCGGCTGTGCAAGGAGGGTGGGCGGCAGGGCTCCCCCTGGACAGCACAGACACTAACTAGGGCGCCCCATCTGGAACAGGCCTTGCACTGGCGCCCCGTCCTGGAGAGGCTCTTCCCTGTCCTCCAGCCCTGCTTGCTCCGGGAGGAAGAAGGTTTGCATGTGCCTGTGCACGGGGGCCTGGGAGACCCCTGTGCCCACGTTCCTGGCAGGCCTGGGGGCAGGCTGTGGAGGGGGTTGGCCCACTATCTCGGCCCAAGCATCCCCTGCTGCCTCACACTTCACACTAGAACTTTACGTCCTGCTGGGTTCTTAACGTTGTTTTTTTCTTTAAACATATTTCTGGGAAAGCTGTAGTTTTACTTTTGTCCTGCGAGGTTTGTTTATCTAAAATACGTGTGCACTCTATTAGGCGATAAAATCTCCGCATGAAGTCATCCTCAGCAGCTCATAATCAAAACCCCGGGTGTCTGGAGAACAAAGCGATTGAGAAAACCAGGACTGAGCCCTGCGGACAAAGTGCAAGTGATGGGGCAGTTGGGAGCCGCGTTTTCCTTTGGCTCAGACCTCTGCTTTACGAACCGCTGACGGCTGGGCGTTGCAGCAGACACCCAAGGGCTGCGAGCCTGTCTGTGGGCCAGAAGGTCACCCGGAGTCCTGGTTCTGCCCAGGGCCCTGCCATCCAGACGGGTCACGGCTTCTGCTCACATGCCCATGGCATCAGCAGGATGGAACACTTACTCCTTCTGAGAGAACTGTACTCCCTCATCCACGCACACGATGGTTTTGGAGGCTGGAGTGTGGACCAAGAAGCCCAGCTCTGTACCTGCCCAGCCCGCCCCCCGGACCCCCTCCCAACACAGAGCAGGTGACATGCTGGCAGCGGGTCAAGGGGAAGCTGGTGCAGGGAGAGGAGTGGAAAGAGCGGACCAGGGACACAGGGGAAAGACGGACGCGAGAGCCGGCACCTTCTTAAATCGTTCTTCCCACAGAGGCCAACGCCTCAACCTTGGCCTTCCAGCCTCCGGAAGTACGAGAAGACACGTGTCTGTTGCGTAAACGCCCCAGTCTGTGTGGCCCTAGCAGACTCACACGTGGCGTCTGAGCCAGGGAAGGGAGGGGGCCCATGTGGCCCATCCCCAGGAGAACTGGGACCATTTTGTAGCATGTCACTCAATTTGTTTTTTAATAGGCCTCCTGGGTGGCCCAGTGGTAATGAGTCCTCCTGCCAAAGCAGGAGACGCAGGAGGCACAGGTTTGATGCTGCGATCTGGAAGATCCCCTGGAGAAGGGCCACCCATTCCAGTTTTCTTGCCTGGACAATCTCATGGACAGAGGAGCCTGGGGGGATACAGTCCGTGGGGGTCGCAGAGTCAGACATGACTGAGCAGCTGAGCACATATACACTGAGATACAATTCACGTGCCATACCATTCCTTATTGAAAGTGCAGAAATCAATGGGTTTTGGTGTACTGCATAACTGATTTTTCTAAATTGCGGCAAAACATATGGAACGTAGAACTTGCTACTGTTTTTTTAATGGTACAATCCAGTGGCATTCATGACATTCACAGTGCTGTGCAACCATGATCACTATCAAGCTCCAACAGGTTTAAAAACAGAAAGAGAAAACACCCCAAACAGGTACTCTGTCCCCATTAAGCAGTAACTCAACCCCCGGCAACCACTATTTGACTTCCTGCCTTTATGAATTTGCCTCTTCCGGATATTTCACACAAGTGGAAACATACAATAAGTCGTCCTTTTGTGTCTGCTTATTTCTCTGAGCGTAGTCTTTAGGGTCCACTTACGTTGTAACGTGTGTCAGGAACTCATTCCTTTCTGTGGCTGACGACATTTCGTTTCTCCACTCACCGGCTGGGGGCCATTTGGGTTGTTTCCGCCTTTCTGCTACTGTAAAGAACAGCGCTATGAACATTTGTGCATGGGGTCTGTTCGTCTTTGCTTTCGGCTCCCTGCCCATTGTGGTATGTCTGAGTTTTCCCGTGTTTACGGGGGAGGTGCCCAGGGCTGTGATTCCATTTTCAGCTCCATATCAGGGGTACGTGACACATCCCTGCAGGTGACGACCGCCCTGATGATTTGGTTAAGGTGAGTCTACTGGGGTCCACTGTCAAGTCCCCGTTTTCTCTTTTGTAACTGTTAAATGTTGAGAGAGCAGAAGTTTAAGGCTATGTAAATATTCTGTTCCTGCTTAAACTTCCAAAGGGCTCTCTGTTTGGAACCTGCCAGGCTAGAGATGTCTACGGATGGGCAAGGGCTGAGGTCACAAGGTTACTGATGCCAGAGCTCAGGAGGGTCTGCTGTAGGCCGAGGTTAAAGAAGCATCCCCGGCAGGGTTTGCGGCCCCAGGCCCGGGCCAGTCACCTGCGGGGAGACCGGAGGAGAGTGGGTAGCTTCGGTCAGGCCACCCTGCAGCCTGCAGCATCTTTAGACCAGGAGAGAGAGCAGGCCGAGAAGGAGCCCTGGTAATGACTGAGCGCTGAGGGCTGAGGGCAGAGCATGGCCTCGGCCGGCAAAACCTGGGAATCCATTCTTCGTTCTCCAAGACGACAGGCCGGCGGGGTCACCCTCCGTGTCTCTGCCCACGCCCTCCGCTTGGCTTGCCTCCCATCTCCCCCTCACCCCGGTCCCTACACATCGTACCTCTCACCCTTCAACCCAGAACTTTCACGGCAAGACTGTTCAAAGCAGAGAAAACACAGAAACAGCAGTGTCTGTGACCCTGGGAATTGCTAGAATATAACAGCACAACTGGTCATACTCGCCTGGCAGCTGCAGAAGAGAAGGTAGCTCCACACACACTGAGCAGACGCCCAGGCATATTAAGGGGAGACAAGATGACCGAACTTTATACTGAGGGTGTAACCCCATTAAAGTTAAAAAAAAAGTATGTGTTTATATACACATAAAAGACTCCCAGGGGACCTATGTCAAACTGCAACAGTGACAATCATTTCCCGGAGCACAGCCATGAGGCAGCATCCAGTGGACGTGTTTCCACGTTACTGGAACAGAGTATTTCCCTAAGAGTGGGTGTCTATCACTGGGCACGTTCGACCGCCACCTCTCTGTGGGCCTCCTGCAGGGGCCTCTGAAGGGGTCTTGCTGCCTTCACTCTCCCCTCCCCTGTCATCTCTCAACCCAGCAGCCAGAGGGACCCCTTCCAAGCGTGAGGTCAGCCCTGGTCCTCTGTGCACACCCCAAAACGGGCCACCTGGCAGAATCAAAGCAGAAGCCCTGACCCCTCTGACCCCCTCTACCACTGCACCCCTGGCACCCGGCACCCCACTCCCCGGCACCCAGCTCATGGTCCACAGCCTCTCTGGTCTCCTCACGTAGAATATGATCTGCCTGGTTACCTGCTCCATTGCCCACCCTCCCCTGCTAACACGCGAGCCCAGGTGGTAAAGACTTTGCCTCTCCAGCACTCTGATGGCTCCCGAACGCCTACCCCATGAGAGCTGGTTCAAGGAGTGAACTCAACAGAAAATCCATGAGAACACTTGCATTTATTATAAGTTCTTGGAACTCCCTGATGAGCTGGACTGTGTTACCATCAACACCGCGATGGCCCCTCTACCTTCCAAGGTCTTCCTTCCGGGCACGTGGGGACACTCGGAGGATATTTGGGCCAAGGATCTAAACGTTCACGTTTACCATGTTATTTATTAAGTTTCTTAAATGGAAGTGAATGCACTTAACCTCTTCCTGACGTATGCTTACCCAGTCTTTAAAAGTGGCTGCTTATTCCTCAAACTGACATGGGATCAGTCATTTGACCCAGAAATTCCATGGATTAGGTAGGTTATATCCAAGACAACAGAAGATACATGTTTACCAAAAACTTGCACAAGGAATTTCATAGCAGCACTATTCACAATAGCTGAAAAGTAGAAACAACCCCAGTGTCCATTATTTGACGAATGGATAAATAACAGATGGTATATTCACGTGATGAAATGGCATTCAGTGGTGAGGAGTTCAGTTCTCACACATGCTACATGCGTGCTCCAGCTGTGTTCGCAGGCTGCCTCGAGCTCCACATTCCCGTGTGCTCTGGAAACCCTGACTCTCATCTGGCAGGTGTGTCCCCCTCACCTGCCTATGATCATGAACAGTGTCAGACGCGGGGCTCCCAGGGCCAAGCACACACCCAACAGAAATAGGTCTCACGGGTACACAGGACATGCAGCAATGTTCCAGCATCCCATTCCGGTTCCTGATAGCCCCTAGTGCCCACAGCATTGTAATGGGAAAAAGAGCAGCAACTGTACTGCAATGAGGAGCGATCCAGCCTACACACTGTCACGGGAGGATCTCACAAAGTTAGTGCCAAGCAGAAGAAGCCGGGACACGAGGGGGCACTCACTGCGTGGCTCCATCTCATAAAGTAAAGGCATGGGAGTCTGGAAAGCGGTCATCCCAGTGACACGGGAGGGGACAGGAGAAGGCACATGGGGGCTTCTGGGGCCAGGAAACATCTTGAATCTTGACCTGGGTCGGGGGGGAGTGTTTACCGGATATATTTCACTCTGTGAATATATATCAAGCTGTGTGCTTATGATACATGGCCCTTTTGTTATTTTCAGTGAAGTTAAGGAAATTTTAGGAAGAACCACAGAGCGTTACCTGGACAGCATAGTAAAAAGCAGAGACATTACTTTGCCAACAAAGGTCTGTTTAGTTAAAGCTATGGTTTTTCCAGTGGTCATGTATGGATGTGAAAGTTGGACTATAAGGAAAGCTGAGCACCAAGGAATTGATGCTTTTGAACTGTGGTGCTGGAGAAGACTCTTGAGAGTCCCTTGGACTGCAAGGAGATCCAGCCAGTCCATCCTAAAGGAAATCAGTCCTGGCTGTTCGTTGGAAGGACTGATGTTGAAGCTGAAACTCCAATACTTTGGCCACCTGATTCGAAGAACTGACTCATTGGAAAAGACCCTGATGCTGGGAAAGATTGAAAGTGGGAGGAGAAGGGGACGACAGAGGATGAGATGGTTGGATGGCATCACCGACTCAATGGACATGAGTTTGGGTAAACTCCGGGAGTTGGAGATGGACAGGGAGGCCTGGCGTGTTGCAGTCCATGGGGTCACAAAGAGTCAGACGTGAATGAGCGACTGAACTCAACTCAACAGAACATTATACAGCTACTGAAACCACGTGTTTCAGTCGATCATAGGGAACCGCTGTGTGTGTGTGGGCACGTGTGTGTACGCAAGTGTGTGTGGTGTGTATGAGTGTCCACACATGTGGTGCACGCATGTGCTTGTCCTGGTGTGTACGTGTGACTATGCAGTGCCTGAGTGCCTGTGTGTGTGCACGGTTATCTGTGCATGCATGTGCCGGGGCGTGCACACAGGCATCTAACCCAGGAGAAGGCCACTCCTTCAACCACAGGATGTTACAATCCACAGCTAGTAAGGCGAGTGGCCACCTGACGCTGGTCTGGGATGTTAACCAACAGTACCGTCCCAGGTCAGCCAGAGTGCTCCTTTGTGGTCACCTGGGGACATTAAAGGACTCAAAACTGCCCACAGAGGAGCCCATAAAGGACCTTCTCATTAGTAGCAGCAATACTAGTTACTAGATATTAACGCAGTGTGAGGAGCCAGGCACTACTTGTGTTTTCCATTCTATCATTTATGCCCATTCAGGAGTGGAGGAGACCAAGGCTGAGGGGACAGCAAGTGTCTGGACTGGGATCTGAACCCACCGGTGCCTCTGGTCACCCACAAGCCTGGGCTCACTCCCTGCTGTGTGTGCTCTCATTTAAGGAACATTTATCACGTCCGGCTCTGCCCAGGCCTCTGGACACAGAGCTGACCCAGGCAGGACCCAGCCCACTGTGGGGACAGACCCAAGGACATTTAGCCCCAGCAGAGACTGTGACAAAGGGCTGGGGTGTCCAGAGGGTGGAGGTGCAGACTCCACACTCTCTGGGACTCTGAGCCCAGGGCTGGAGCCCCAGCTCTGGGCTTCCGGGGGTCCCAGGGAGCCCCCCTTCTCCCTCCCCCTCCCCTTGTCAGTTTATCTGCCGGATAAGAGAGCGAAGCCTGGGGGCCCTCACTCTGAGAACTGGGGTGGGGCTGGTAGCAGGGGCTGAGGTTGGCGCTGCTCCAGGGTAAAGTGAGGCTGCCCGGGGAATCCACTGAAAAGGGCTGGGGGCCAAGATGAACAAACTGTCCCCCAGACACTGTTGCTGACCTCAAAGCCTCGGAATCCATGGCTGAGGTGAATAGCTCAGCTGCCCATCCACCCCTCACCCGCAACAACCTCACGGTGACCTGGCTGTGATTCTGCTGGGATCCCATGAACTCTGCACAGAGGACCCCAAAAGATAGAGGTGGGCTGGTTAACTGGCTCCAGGTGCCAGGGTAAAGGGATAAGTCCTGGTTTGTAGCATTGCCAATCGTCAATACGTCCACCCTGGTCAATTCAAGCTACTGACGTGTCACGGCTGACTGGGGCTGAGAAGGTCGTGCACGACTGACTCTCTCGTAAGCTGGTTCCTGGGGCCCAGGACTTCAAAGGCTTAAGCTACAGTTAACTCTCAGCACCTGCACCAAAGGGCTTAGTGCCAGTTTTGGGAAAACTGGAGGAACGCGGCCCCAAAGCAGTGGCTGGTAACCGAGGTCTCTCAGCTTACTGTCCCTCCCCAGGGGACAAGCAGCAGAGTGTCCCCGGGAGGGCAAGGACAGCCCTTCCAAGAGTGGTGTCCCTGGGGGACCCAGTGATGCTAACAAGACTCCGGGTACCAGGAGGGCACCCAGGCATGCGGAGGGGGATATGATACGACGAGTGTCCTGTGTCCAGGATCGGGCCCCCAAGAGACACTGGAGAAGGTGCCACCCCCGCCCCCAAGCCAGGCGGGCTGGGGAAGCACCTGTCTGGGGGCCTCCCCTGCTGAGCATGGCATGGCGACTGCCCACAACAAACAGGGCACGGCGGCCAAGCCTGGCTCTGCAGACAACCCAGGGGCGGAGCAGGCCACCCAGAGCCCAACACCTAGAGGCCCTCTGAGGACAGCAGGGGTTCTCGCCACCCCCCCCCCCCCGCCCATGCCTTTGCTTGGTCAGGTTTCTGAAGGCGCAAAGCCCAATTTTCTCCACCACGCACAAACACAGAGGGGCAGCAGTGGTCTTCCAAACTGGCTGGACCCGCTGTAACCCGATCTCTGGGCTGGAGCAGGGAGCTGGCGGCCACGGTCCCGGCTCTGTTTGCCAACCTCTTCAGCTGCTGCCCGGTGACCTTGAGCAAGGCCAGATGCCCCCAGTCCTGCGGCTGCACACTGAGACAGTGGGAGCTGGGCTTCCTCCCTGCCTGACAGAACCAGTCGTGCCGAGAACGGACACCAGACAAGACCTTGAAGTCCTTGGATGAAGGTGGCCACCCAGGAAGCAAGGCAAGGGGCTGCCTCACTTCTAGGTCAGGCCTTGGAGCACTGGGCCCCCTCACAACACTGTTCCTAAGGACACCGGGTCAGAAGGAGACTCAGTGGGTGGCTCTCAATTTAAAAATATTTTTAGAAAGAAGCGCAAAACCTGGAAACCCAGCTTGACGGGTCCTGATCCCCCCAGACTAAACCATCACCCCTTATCTAAATGCACGTCAGCAAAGACCTGTAAGTGGCTTCTTAGGGACGGTGACCTGCACTGTGAGCCAGTGGCATCTGTGTTCTTCACCGACTTCAGTAAAGGATGCGGCAGACACTAGACCTTACTTCCTGCCCGAGGTCCAAGGACAAACCAACAAAACCCTCTGCCTCAACCAAAAATTATTTCCAAGGGAGGAAAAAGCCCTCTTCCCTCACACTTGCCTCTAAGTGCTGCGGGATGCTGCTGAAGGGCTGGCTTGTCCAGGGGAGCCTCGAGAATCTCAGGTGGGCCTCGCCTGTCACCTAGGGCACGGTTTATGCACATTTGAACAGAAAGTGAAAAAGTGAAGCCACTCAGTGTACAACTCTTTGTGACCCCATGGACTGTGGAGCCTACCAGGTTCCTCTGTCCATGGGGTTTTCCAGGCAAGGGTACTGGAGTAGGCTGCCGTTTCCTTCTCCAGGGGATCTTCCCAACCCAGGGATCGAACCTGGGTCTCCCTCACTGCAGACAGATGCTTTATTATCTGAGCCACCGAAGCCCTCATCCGAGCAGAGTGTGTGTGAAGGTATGGAGCTTCCGACGCCAAGAAATTCTCCCCCACCAGCTGGTGGTCCTACAGTCCAAGTCAGCTCTCACACTGTCTGCCTGGAGAGAGTGTCAAGGGCTCAGGCCCACAGACTGTTCCCCACCCAACTTCAGAGGCCAAGGTCCAAGAGCCGCCGTGTTTCTGATCTACCTGCTATAAATCAGAAGTCCCCATGATCCCCTCCTCTAGGAAAGCAGCTGTCAGAACTCAAAGAAACATTTACCCACATGTGTGAGTTTATTTTAAAGGATATTAGAAAGGATACAGAGCGAGGTAGGACTCTTCCAGCACCTCCACCTGCTCAGAAGCTTCCAGAAGCCCATCCTTCTGGGTTTCTATGGAATCTTCACCACGCAGCCACAATTGACTAGCTGTCAAGTCATTGGCAGCTGGTGACCTGACGTCAGCCCCCAGCACCTCTCCCCTCTGCTGGGGTGTTGGGGGGAAATGAAAGTACCAACCCTCTAATCACTGGGTGGGTTCCCCTGGCAACTAGCCCCATCTCAGGTGCTTTCCAAAAGTCACCTCATTAACATAAACTCAGCAGCCTGCTGAAAGGGGTTTGTCATGCATATGAGATACTTCTGGCGCTCTTATCACTTAGGAAATTCCAAAGGTTCTAAGGGGCTCTGTGCCAGAAACAGATGAAGACCAAACATACATTTCTTACTATAAAGTCACACACAGTATCACAGAATCCGGCGGGGGACATGTTTCAGTGAGGACATCACCGCCGAACTGAGACGTGGGTTCCTGGGACGGTCCCCACCCCCCTGCTGCCTGGAGACTGCCTTCTGGCTTTTATGGCTTTATGGGAGAACAGGTGTGTCTGGTCCGTGGGGCCCACCAGCAGCCGTGTGGTTCTGGGATGCGCCTGTATCAGGCAGGTGCAGGGGAAGCCGGAGCAGTAAAGGGCTCAGAGCAAGGCCTACCCTCCCACCCCCTAACCCCTCACCCCCATCTCCTGTCCCTAGAACTCAGAGCTGTTGTCAGATGGCTGTTCAATAACCCAGTGCGCACTACCAGCTCCCTGAGAACGCTTTGCTTTTGCTTTGTGGTTTCCTTTTTTAATATATAACCTCTTCCATCATAAAAAGTTCATGTAGCCATATCACATGTTTGGAACTCAGAGATAAGAAGAAAACATTACCCATAACTCCAAGCAGAATGCACATACCCACCCCAGACTCAGCACCCTACATTTCAACCACCCCCCTCCTCATCCATCTCCCACTAGGGAGCCCGGAAGGACCAAAGGAGACCAGTGTTCAGACAGACAGGGAGATAACAGGTTGATATTAATTCTCTAATTCAAACCACCATGAGTATCTGGGGACATGGCCTTCCAGTCTCGTTCCCCCAACAAGCACGCCTACTCCAGAACTGCCATTGCTCTGAAACAAGAAATTTTCGTCATCAGCTCCTATCACTTCAGATTATATCATAGGCATTTTTCTGGGTTACTGCACACAAAGGGGTTCCCCCCACACACGCCATTTTGTTGTTTTCGCAGTAAACCTTTTATTCTGAGATGACTATAGATTTACATGTGGTTTCTCCCAATAACATCTTGCAAAAACTATAGGATAATATCAAAACCAAAATATTGACATTCTTACAGTCAAAACACAGCGCATTTCCGTCACCATCAGGATCCCTCATGTTGCCCTTTATAACCACACCCACCTCCCTCCTACCCAACACACGTCTTAATCCCTGCCAACCGCTAACCTGTTTTACATCACTATAAACTTACTGGGGCTTCCCGGGTGGTGCGAGTGGCAAAGAATCCGCTGCCAATGCAGGAGATGCAAAAGATGCTGGTTTGATTCCTGGGTCAGAAGACCTGGAGGAGGGAATGGCAGCCCGCTCCAGTACTCTGGCCAGGAAAGTCTCACGGACAGAGAAGCCTGACTACTTTAATAATGCTATATACAAGGGATGAGATAGCACAGAATCTTCCGGGATAGGATTATTCGCTGCATCAACAGTTTCTTTTCCTTGCTGTAGTATTCTACGCAATGGATATGTAGTTAAATTGGTCACCCACTGATGAGCATCTGAGTTGTTCCTAGTTTGGGGCTTGGAGAAAAACTTCTGTGAACATTCACGGACAGGTTTTTGTGTGAATATCTGTTTTCATTTCTCTGTGATAAATGCCCAGGAGTGCCATTGCCAAATCATATGACAGTTGCATGCTTATTTATTTATTTTTGGCCATGCTGTGCAGCCTGCAGGATCTTAGTTCCCCAATTAGGGATTGAACATGCACCCTTGGCGGTGAAAACGTGGAGTCCTAACCACTGGACTGCCAGGAAATTTCTGATAGTTACACATTTAGATGTTTAAAATCCTGCCAAACTAGTTTCCCAATTGGTTGCACCATTTCATATTGCCACCAGCCATGTCTAAGTGATCAGACTCTCAGCATCTGCGTCAGCATTAGCTGTTGTCATTATTTCTAATTTTAGCCATTCTGATAGGTATGCAGTGATAGCTGGTGGTGGTATTTTGCATTTCCCTAATGACTAGTGAGAGTTGGACTGTGAAGAAAGCTGATCACCAAAGAATTGATGCTTTTGAACTGTGGTGTTGGAGAAGACTCTGGAGAGTCCCTTGGACTGCAAGGAGATCCAACCAGTCCATTCTGGAGGAGATCAATCCTGGGTGTTCATTGGAAGGACTGATGCTAAAGCTGAAACTCCAATACTTTGGCCACCTCATGCAATGAGTTGACTCAATGGAAAAGAGTCTGATGCTGGGAGGGATTGGGGGCGGGAGGAGAAGGGGACGACAGAGAATGAGATGGCTGGATGGCATCACCGACTCGATGGACATGAGTTTGAGTGAACTCCGGGAGTTGGTGATGGACAGGGAGGCCTGGCATGCTGTGATTCATGGGGTCACGGAGAGTCAGACACGACTGAGCGACTCAACTGAACTGAACTGAATGACTAGTCATGTTGAACATCTTTTTTGAGTTCATTTGCTATTTGATGAAATGTCTGTTCACTTCTTTTCCATCTTTTTTTTTCTCTTTGGGTTACCTCTATTTCTCTATCTACATGTTCTCAGATTGTTTCCACTGTTCCCCCCCAAGGAGCTAACAAGCCCATCCAATGAGATTTTAATTTTGGCTACTGAACTTTTCAGTTCTAAAATTTTCTTTGGTTCTTTTTTATGTCTTCTGTTCTTTGCTGAGCCTGTTGAGCTCTTCTACTTTGTCGCTTGTTTGCAAACACGCTTGCTGAAGCATTTTTAAAGCAGCTGTTTTAACAACCTTTGTCCTAACATCTGTGCCATTTCATTGCCGGTGTCTGTCGATGGGCTTTTCCCATTCGAGTTGAGATTGTCTCGGTTCTGGGCGTGACAAGTGATTCTGTACTGCAATTGCGGATGTGTGAGGTATGAGACTCTGGATCTCATGTAAGCCTTCTCTTTTTAGCTGACTTCTTTGGGAACACGACTCCAGCAGGTGAAGAAGATAGAGCTGCTTCATTACTGCCAGATGGGGCAGAAGTCCAGGTTCCCCACTTGGCCTCTGTGGACACTGAGGTGTGGGAGGGGTGCTGTTCACTGCTGGTCGGAGGCGGGGGATGTTCCACCCTGGTTGGGAGGAACAGGAATGCCTCACAGTTACTTCCCATGGAGTCTCCATTGACCACATGGAGAGTGTCGGGTGGGAGTCACCTTATTCCTGCTGTTGGGGTTAGAATCACAGAATCTCCATGTCGTCACCAGGGACGTCACCAGCTGAGGAGCCCTCTTTATCAACCACCTCCTGGCTTCCTATCTGCTTGGCCTTCTCTGACACCCACCAGCCCAGGGGTAAGAGGTTCATGACAGCCTCAAGAAGGTGGGAGTCTAGGCTAGTCGCTGGGTCCTTGCCAGCATGGGAGGGAACAGAGCACAGTTTACTCTGTGGTATTTGGCTGGCGCAGAGTGGTTACTGTCTACAAGTTCCTGTCTCGCTGGGCTGTCTAGGAGGACAGGCTTCTGTGGGGGCTTTTTGTCTGTGCCTCTTGGCGTTTCCAGGCTGCTGACTTCTTCAGCTCCAAGTCTGGGATCCACCAGACAAAAAGAAACACAGGGAAATGACCACTGTGTCACTCCCCAGGCCCAGAGGTCCCTGGCAGGCCTGCCCTCTTCTCTCCACCCTTCAGAGTCTTCTGATTGTGTTTCATAGCTACTGTCCAGAGTTTAGTTGCACTGAGCAGGAGGAATATAGAAAGGATTTCAACTCCATCTTGTCCAAAGCAGAAGTCTCTCCAAGTGCTTTTCATGGTTGAGTTCATCTTTTTTTTTTGCTTCTTGTAACCAGGGTGGGTCTTGGGAGAAGCAGAAGCTGGTGTCTGACAGAAGACCCCTCAGCTCCCTGTCAAGTGTCTGCTTTGCAGAAGACCCGAGAGAGCTCTCGAGGGGCTCCTCAGGAGGGTGCTGGGCTCGGCAGCCCCCACCGCCATGACAGGCCCTTCCTTGTCCTCGGTCTTGACCAACAGCAGAGCCTGCACTGTGACCATAATCACCAAGCGCCCATTGGCTGGGGTCGGGGGTCACTTGTGTTGCTACCTGGGCCTTTATTTTACTAGAAGGAAAACGTGAGGGATGGTGTTCCTTGTGCAAAGCCAACGAGCAGGTTATTTTTGGACTTCCTCCTTCCCCAGCTTCAGCTAAACTTCGGCAATCTGGTCTTCTCCCTGCGGCCCATATTGAAAATGCAGATGAGCCTCTTTCAAAGCCGACTAGTACAGGCTGTAAAACTGTACATAAAACACAATTTCAATTATGTTTAAAAATACTTTAAGAAGGAGGGGTCTGGAAGGAAATATGTCGTAATGTTAATTGATGTTATTGGTAGATTACAAAAGGATTCTTTTAGAGCTGCTTCTTTCAGATGGTTGATGATTTCCATATTTTCCAATATGAACATATTACACTCATAAAATTAAAAACAAATTTTTAAACCAAAATAAAATGTCTCCCGTGAAAAACTAACTAGTGAGTGTATGAAACCCTCACTGGCTGCTTGTCTCATCCAGACCCAGGTTTGCATCTTCAGACCACAAGTTGTGGTCAAGTCGGGACTCTGAGCCGCTGCACAAGATGCCAACCAGATCCAGGACCTGGAAAGTGGAAATGACACCTCTTCCCTGCATGCCCGAAGCTGCTGTCTTGCCAGCCCCGAGGCTTCCGGATTTAATGGCCCCTGGGGTAGCAACACTCCTGCAAAGAGTCACTGCGCAGCTCCGACCGGAGAGAGACCCCATGGAACCTACTCTCCATGGGCCCCAGAGCCAGCGGTACATACTCCACACAGACTCCCTCAGGCCCCACAACAGTCAGTGCCACCAAAGGACCAAAAGCACAGTGAAACCCAGCACTGCCAAGGCTCAACCTCTCCTCACTGCGTTCGAGACCGGGCTTGCCGAAGGATATCCTCCAGGACGAAGACAAGAGAACTGCTCGTTACCCTGCCTGAAATAATTCCCCCCACAAGGTGGCCTCCAGCCCTGGGGGTGGGGCACCCACGTGTACCATCTTCCCCAGCAGATACACCCGTGACCCCACTGCCAAATCCCCTCAGTGGCCTTGGTGGGTGGCCTTCATTTCGGCAGGCAGCTCAGGTCCTGGCTGCCCTGGAAGGGTGTGGGCCCCAGGGAAGCCAGCCAGCCAGCCCCCTGGCCGGGAGCCTGGGACCCACATGCAGGCGAATGCCGGAGACTGAACTCGCTCAGAGCCAGCTGGGGCGCATCACCGGCAGGTGCCCTCAGCCCCACCCAGATTCCTCCCACAGATGGTCAGCGCCAGCAGAGAACCAGGGGGCAGTAAGGAACCAAGACTTCCCAACGCGGGGACAGACTGAGCAAGCATTCTCAGTCACGCCTTCCGAGGGCACCGTCTGGGGGCAGCCCACCCTCTGGGGCCTCCTGAGCCGTGTCCCCTGCCACCTCCCCTGTCTTTAGGCCTCTCTTTTCTTTGCTGTCCTAGGATGTGGAAACCTTGCTCTGGGTCCCTCAGCTATCTGGAAACTATCATTAGCTTCCTCTCACAGAGGCGGGGCCACCTCAGGCCCCAGCGTGCTCAGTAACAGCTGCAGAGAACCCCAGTCGTGGCCAGTTGGGAGAGCGGGCCAGGCCTGGCTATTGGCTGCCTCTTTATTTATAACTTCTTTTACTTCCAGTGTTAAGGCCCCGCAATTTCAACCGGAAAGGTCGAGAGAAAAATGAACGCCTTGACATTTTTTCCCAAACATCCTCCCAGAGGGCGCTTGGCAAGGGAGCCCGTGGTTTCGCTGAGAGCATGAGAATGTCTGCGGCCCCGCAGAGCCCTCCTTGGAGTGGATCTATTTTTGTTTGCTGAGACATCTGTGCTCTGCAGAGGCTCGACGGTGGGGACTGGGAAGGAAAAACAAAACATGTAAATGGGAGCTGAACGCTCTACCGAAATATAAGGGGGTCGCGAGCCGTTTCGCCACCTTGTCGGGTGGGCGCTGGGGGAATGGTGGCGGCATGAGGTGTGCCCCCTGCCCGCTAACCGCCGGCCTCCTCCGGCCACCCTTCCCAGGAGGCTCCGGGTCTGAACTGGGCAAACCCCAAGCCAAGCGCAGCCACCCAAAACTGCCTAGGGATGAATCTGTCCGCCTCCCACCGGTTGGGACCGTGGGCAAGTGGCTTACTCCTCCCGCCCCGCCCACCTCACCGCGCCCCGCCCACGCCCCGCCCTTCTCGGGAAATTGGCCCCCGCACAGCTGCGCAAGCGCAGCACAAGCCTGAGCAGCCAGCAAGCCGCGGTTGTGAGTGCAGGCGGGCGGCAGCTCCCTGGGGACAGGGAGCCACGGGAGGATGTCCGCTCAGGGAGGACTCGGGCAGCCCTCCAGCCACTCCTTGATTGCAGGCTCAGATTGCAGAAGGGTCACTATGTCCCCCGGAAAGGCTCTGAGAACACTCCCTGGAAGCCGCGGGGGCAACAGTCCCCCAGGCCAGGTGGCCCAGCAGCTGCAGGGCGGGCCCTGGGGCGGCTGAGGCAGCTGGCTGTCCAGTTGCGGCGTGAGAACGCAGGGCCGCGTGGTGGCTGGTGTCCCGCAGCCTCTGGCGCCCTCGACTGTCACCCAGAGTCCTTAGGGCACCTGTCTCCTGTGACCCCAAAGCGTCAGGCCGACGGGACAGTAAGGACAAGGGAAGAAGCAGGTAGCAGAGGACAGGCTTCACCCCTCCGCTACCGCTGCGCTTCCCCTCTCCCGCGCCACCCCTCCCTAAACTCCCTGGACTCCCCAAGGTCTTACTGGTTGTGTCCACCTGCTCCACCACTCAGCCCCAAACCACCACCTGGGCCCCGCCTTGGTCACCCCCAGTCCACTACTACATAGCTTCCCGACCCAGCCCGCTTTGCCCCCTTCCCTGGCTAGCCTGGCCTAGCATCACTGTGACATAGGGGTGGCATCTGGCCCCAAATGGCCTCCCCAGCTGAGCAGCTGGGTGATGACAAAGTCACACCCCAAGACCAGTACCCCAGTCCTCCTCTGGGAAATGGATTTTACAAATGGGCTGTGACTGACTCCAAAATAGACATCAGGGTTTTACACATTCTTGTCTCTCCAATTCCTGGGGACACAGAGGCGTGAATACAAAATACAGTTCAGTTCAGCCAGTCGTGTCGGACTCTTTGCGACCCCATGGACTGCAGCACACCAGGCCTCCCTGTCCATCACCAACTCCCAGAGTTTTACTTTATGAAGTAAAGTACATGAAGCTATTTGTCAATTCCAAACACAAACAACGGGCAAGTATACCTGTGCTATGGTTTTCCCAGTAGTCATGTACAGATATGACAGTTGGACCATAAAGACAGCTGAGCACCAAAGAACTGATGCTTTCAAAGTGTGGTGCTGGAGAAGACTCTTGAGAGCCCCTTGGACAGCAAAGAGATCAAACCAGTCCATCCTAAAGGAAATCAACCCTGAATATCCATTGGAAGGACTGATGCTGAAGCTCCAATACTTTGGCCATCAGATGCAAAGAACTGATTCACTGGAAAAACCCTGATGCTGGGAAAGATTGAATGCAAAAGGAGAAGGGGGTGGCAGAGGAGGAGATGGTTAGATACCATCACTGACTCAATGGACATGAATTTGAGTAAACTGTGAGAAATAGCGAAGGACAGGGAAGCCTGGCATGCAGGAGTCCATGGGGTCGCAATGGAACCTACACCCTCCCTGGGTGGAAGCCACCTACTCATCATGCCCCCTGAATCAGACCCTGCTAACGCCTATGATGTGGTCTCTCTAGTCTGATGGGGTCTGACCCGCACTGCACACAGAATGAGAAGCAGGTCGGGGAGGCTCTTGCTGTGCACAGGCCACAAAGAGCCTTCTTTCACCCAAGACCATGTCGAGAAGGAGTTACAGTCCTGGCTGGGCCATTCCCCAGCTGCACTGACTCAAGCTGTCTTCCTCTCTGAGCCTCAGTTTCCTCATCCGCAAAGCTGGGATAAGCAGCGTTCACCTTATTGCTCAAAGGTGATTATGATGAGACAGTTGGCAGCAAACTCCCACACTCTCCATCACTCTGCTGCAGGATTTCTCTAGGCTTCCTTCTCCCTGCCTTGCCTCGTAGCACCCAAGGCGCCAGATGGCTTTGATTACTCCTGATCTAATCAGCACACTGCTGCCCCCTCAGTGCTGGGACCCCGGCCACTGTAAGATCAGTTACTCAAGCATTTCATCCTTCCGTCACTTGCCTGACCTTTCACGGCATCAGGAGCAGGGCCTGACTCGGCGCCAGGAACATCTGGAACCCCCCCTTTCCCAAGTGTCAGGCATAGCACCAGGCCCATCACATCCACCCAGAGCTCGTGTGAACCACAGGGCGACCGCAGCGATCCTCATTCTACAGCCCAGAGAGCGGAGGAGTATTCACAGGCCGCGGTGCTTGGAAAGGGCAGGTAGGGATTGCAGCCCTGGTCACTGTGACCCCAAGTGCCTCTCAGCTTTGAGCAATGGGGATTAAAGTGTCGTTTTTTTCAGCTGGGATCCTTACACACACACACTGCCTGTCAGTCTCACATGCTGGAAATTAATTTGCCAGAATCTTTTCATCTTGGTATCTGATTGGATTAGAGAAACAAAAAAGAAGCGTTTTCTCCAGAGAATAAATGACTCAGACTCTGGGTCCATCTTTGATGAAATGCAGGTTCCTCATTAAAGGAAAGTCTTGGTTTTAAAAATATACAGTAAAAAATAAGAAAGAATATGCAATTTACACAAGGAAAAATACCAGTGTCCAAGGAAGATGAAAAAAAAAAAAAACCTTTAGTCTCCCTAGCAATCAAAGATGGTTACCTTTTTCATATACCCAGAGAAAACCATAATTCCAAGAGATACATGCCAATGTTCCCACTGCTTACAGCAGCACCTTTCACAATAGCCAGGACATGGAATCAGCCTCAATTCCCATCAACAGAGGGCTGTACAGAGAAGATGTGGGACACACATAAAGTGGAATATTACTCAGCCATAAAATGGGAAGAATCCGCCTGCAACGTATGAGACCTGGGTTCAATCCCCAGCTTGGGAAGTTCCCCTGGAGAGGGGATAGGTTACCCACTCCAGTATTCTTGGGCTTCCCTGGTGGCTCTGACAGTAAATTAAAAAAAAGAATCTGCCTGCAATTTGGGAGGGCTAGGTTCGATCCCTGGGTTGGGAAGATTCCCTGGAGGAAAGCATGGCAACCCACTCCAGTATTCTTGCCTGGAGAATCCCATGGACAGAGGAGCCTGGTGGGCTATAATCCATGGGGTCGCAGGGTCGGACACAACTGAGTGACTAAGCACACATAAACAGGAATGAAACTGTGCCGTTTACAGACATGGATGGAACTAGAGACTCAAACAGAGTGAATTAAGCCAGGAAGAGAAACACAAATGTTGTATTAACACATATATGTGGAATCTAGAAAAATAGTACAAATGAATCTATTTGCAAAGCAGCTGCTACTGCTGCTAAGTCACTTCAGTCGTGTCCGACTCTGTGTGGCCCCATAGATGGAAGCCCACCAGGCTCTCCTGTCCCTGGGATTCTCCAGGCAAAAACACTGGAGTGAGTTGCCATTTCCTTCTCCAATGTGTGAAAGTGAAAAGTGAAAGTGAAGTCGCTCAGTCGTGTCCGACCCTTAGTGACCCCACAGACTACAGCCTACCAGGCTCCTCCATCCATGGGATTTTCTAGGCAACAGTACTGGAGTGGCTTGCCATTGCCTTCAAACAGACACAAATGTCTGGACACTGAGAGAGGAAAGGGAGAGGGTGGGATGAATTGGGAGATAGGGGTTGACATATATACACTGCTGTGTATAAAATGGGCTTCCCCGATGGCTCAGCAAGTAAAGAATCTGCCTGCAATACAGAAGATGCACGACACACAGGACATGTGGGTTGGACCCCTAGGCAGGGAAGATCCCCTGGAGGAGGAAATGGCAACCCACTCCAGTATTCTTGCCTGGAAAAATCCCATGGACAGAGGAGCCTGACCAGCTACAGTCCATGGGGTCGCAAAGAGTTGGACAAGACTGAGCATTCACACACGGATAAAATAGACAACTAATGAGAACCTACTGTACAGTATGTGGGGGAAGAGAAGAAGGTACAATTTGCTTGTAGGACACATATTCTTAACCTTAAAAATGCATTTCAGTATACAGTAGGCGCAGACAAATACTATTTAATTCCATTTATATGAGATACCTAGAATCATCAAATCAGTCAGAAAGTACATTGGTAGATCCAGGGACTGAGGTGGGGTCGGGGGGGAAGGGAGGGTTAGTGTTCAATGGGGACAGAGTTTCAGTTTAGGAAGGTGAAAAATTCCGGAGCTGGATGATGGTGAGAGCTGCACAACTGTAGCATTTCTATATGGTTAAATAGTGTGCTTTACACCATGTGACTTTTACCACAATCAAAAAAAAAAGTTAAAAAAGGATGGTGACATTTTTCTATCAATGGAGACAATGTTTTTAAATGATGATACAGTTCTCTGGTATTATCTGTTGGCAAGAATGTAAAGTAGCAGAGGTTGTCCATACTGCAAAGGGGAACACAATTAGAAGCGGGAAGGAAGAATTCTGCAGTACCAGGCCCTTAGAATTCTGCACATCCTTTGACCCAGCAACGCCATATGCGAGAATTTGTCTTAATGAAAAAAAAAAATTACAAGTAAGTGCAAGGCCCTGCTCCAAGAATGTTCCGTGCAGTCCTGGTTACACTAAGGTAGAGCTGGAGACAATGGACTCTCTAGCAACACAGCGAGTCCCCAAGGAGTAGGATGCAGCCATTGAAACGGTGACACAGGAGGATGGTATGACACGGATGGTGTTCTCTAACTGGTCGCTGAAGAGAGGAGTTTCAAAAGCAGTACGCGCTCCTAATCTCACTTTTGGGTGGAATATGTAACCCACATCCTCCACACAGAAGGTCTGGACGGGGGACGCCTGCATGTTATCAGAAGTCACCCCTGGGTGGTGGGGTTGACTCAAGGTTTACTTTCTTTTTTCGCTCCTCAGGTTCTCCTAAACTTTCAGCGGTGAACGTGAGCACAGGTTAGGGAGCTGGGTGGCCTGAGTTTGAATCCTGCTGCTGCCACACCACAGCGGTGGCCTTTGGAGGTGGCGGGGACTGAAGGAGCCAGTGGGTGACCTGCTGTGTGACCTCGGGCTTAACTCATCCATAAGAGGGATAACGATAGCACCCACATCGTGGACTCGGCACTTGGCTCAGCGAGGCAACGCCCTGAACAGCTCAGAGCAGAGCTGGGCCCAGAACAGGAGCTCACGAAGGCCCCCAATTTCATCAAAGGACCAGAAAAAATGTAAATTATTATACTGAATTTTGGAGGGGGAAAAGTGACTAATGGTTGTGAGAGAGACCCCAGGCTGGATCTCCAGTTTCTCATCCTCCTGGAGAGGGTGGCTCCCTCCTCCCTCTGGCCCAGCCAGGGACCCCACACACAGCTCCAGGCCCCTTGCAGCACAGCCCAGTCCTGCCTGCTCCTGTCTGCCCTCCACACATGCCCACCCAGGAGAGCACGAGGGTGTGGGGCTCCCTTTGGGAGAGAGAGAAGAGGGTGATGATGAGAATGGCTCTGTTCAAACCCTGGTCCAAAGCCACCTCCTTACTGGATGAAGTCAGGTCAGTCACTCAGCCTCTCTGAGCCTCAACTGCCTCATCCGTGAAATGGGAAAAAACCCCAAATGCATCCAGCTGCAGTAACAGTCAGTGAATGGTTCTGTGCAGCGCTTAGCCCAGAGTCTGGCACGCAGGAGGTGCTTAAGAAATGACGACTGTCACCGGGATTTTCATTTCCTCCCCTGCTATGGGTGTGCCACCCCGGAACCATCACCTAGCCCTGGTGGAGACGTCCCCGGCACCTGTCTGTCTCACTCCGATCCAGACATTTCTGCCAGATTCGCAGTCTCTGGGAAGAGACAGGCAGTGTGCAGAAAGGAAGGGAGAAGAGCCAGTGCTGGGGCCACCAGGTACCCAGACCCAGATGCACATGGTGTGGAAAGCAGAGGCACGGGCCCCCTAAGAGCCCACCTGGCTCACCCTACTTGATCTATCCTGCTCCTCCACCACTGTCAACCATGGTGACGGCAGCAGCAGCAGCATCCGCTGAGCACTCACTGCACACCACGCACTATGCTAAGGCTGAGCGCCGAAGAACGGATGCTTTTGAACTGTGGTGCTGGAGAAGACTCTTGAGAGTCCCTTGGACTGCAAGGAGATCCAACCAGTCCATCTTAAAGGAGATCAGTCCTGAATGTTCATTGGAAGGACTGATGCTGAAGCTGAAACTTCAACACTCTGGTCACCTGATGCAAAGAGTTGACTCATTGGAAAAGACCCTGATGCTGGGAAAGATTGAAAGCAGGAGGAGAAGGGGACGACAGGGGATGAGATAGCTGGATGGCATCATCAACTCGATGGACATGAGTTTGAGCAGGCTCCGGGAGTTGGTGATGGACAGGGAGGCCTGGTGTGCTGTAGCCCATGGGGTCGTAAAAAAATTGGACACTCCTTAGTGACTAAATAACAGTTTAATGCAGTCATCATATCCCAGTTATACAAACTGAGTCAAAGTGGTTAAATAACTTCTACCTGGCCAAGGTCATACCAGCTCCAAGTGGCAGAGGCTGCCGGGTCTAATCAGGGCCCTGCCACACTCCCTTCTATCTACGCCAGTGTCCCTCCCAAAGGATGCACGTGGCACTGTCTAAAGAAGCACCTGGTTCCTGGAGGACAGGGCAGGGAGGACAACAGGACATCCCCGTGCCTCCCAGAGCGCCGCCGCTTTCCTGAGCAGGAAGAGAAAAGATTCCAAACAGATTAGCCTGCAGTAATCCTGGCGTGGACGCGGCCTGTTGGGGGCTGCCTCTTATCTCCTGCTCCGGATGGGGTGGGGGATGGCGGGTGGGTCTCTGTGGGGTTCACCAAGCTGACAGCACAACGAGGAACCACGCAACACACAGGAACAGGCGCAGCTCTGGCTCTAGTGTGCAGCTGTCAGATTTTTCCTGGGGTTGGGCCAGGGCGGGGGGTTGTGGGGGGGAGAGGGGTGCGGTCTGGAACATGCTGTATTAGAGGGGGGTTCTGTTTTCCTGGACACACACATTTGGAGGCCACAAACAAGCCATGAATGATCAAGGGCATCTGGATTTCCTGGCTGGCTCCCCACGACACAGGCCGGGGACACAGCCCTGGGCTCCGGCCGTGACCCCCTGACCTTTGCAAGGCTTCCCCCCCAACACCACCTGTGGCCCCATACCCACCCGCCAGGCCCAACTCCTCTTCCCTGGCTGGACTGGACCCCAGGGAGGGCCCATAGAGGCAGAACGTGGGCACAGACAGGCCAGCGCTCAGGGCAGTCTTGACCCCACCCCACGAGGGCAGTGCTCCCCAGTGCAGCCTGGCTGCAGGGAGTGGGGCAGGAGGAAAGCCCTCAGGGAGACCCTCCCAACTGTGCAGGGGGCTCAGCACCACTGCGGGAAGAGCTGGCAAGAAAGTTCCCCATTCCCAGGAGCCTGGGGACTCGCCTCAAGTTCAACACGTGGATCTCTCCCTGTCTTTCTGCAAGACCTGTGTTGTCTGGCTACATCTTATTGAGCCAGAACACAAAGTGAGCACGGGGAACAGCTCAGTCCTACAGACCCGGTCCCCCTGGGGCCGCTGTCCTCAGCCGGGTGCCTGCTCCGGGGCCTGGGGTGCTAACGGCGACGGCAGGGCTGACCCTGCCCCGTGAGGTGAGGCGCAGGTACCTGAGTCCCCCCCGAGTGCAGCGTCGAAGAGTCCTAGGAGGCCACGCGGGAGTGCGGGGCCCGGCTCGTGATCGGCTCGGAGGCCAGCTTAAAGGATATTCCCGAAATGGCAAGGTTTTCTGTAAATGTTAATTACGGTTGCCTTAATTAGCTCTGAACCCACTGATCTATGGATTATATTAGGTTTATAAGTGTAATTACCTTGACAGGCATATGGATTACAACGATGCTCCAATTAAACCCCAAGCGTATGGCATATAAATCAGTAGCAGGGTCCTCCTCATTCTCGGGGTCAGCCTATTAAAAGGCGGGAGCGTCAAGGCCCTTACACAGGGTTGGCCCTCCACGGGCTCAGGGGAGATGGGCGGGGTGGGGTGGGGCCATCCACACAGTCTCTGGTGTTGCCCCCATAGACAGGGCCACAGGTCCAAGCGCAGTGGGGTGGGGGCAGCGAGATGGTGGGGCCTGGCCTGCAGGGCTGAGAGCTGTGCCCAGCTGGGCTGATTCTCTGTGGGCGCCACCAGGGACCCCCTTCTCTTCCCCCAAGGGCATCAGGACACTCGTCAGCTTGTTAATTATGACTCAGCCCCTCGGGGCCAGAGAGGCGTTAAATCCTTATCCCTGGGGTGAGTGGAGTGAGTAGTATTAACCCACTTTCCAGGGTGGTGGGTGGGGTGGCTGCAGAGACTGCTGGGCCCAGGGTGGGGTGGGGTGGGGAGGGAGGGCCCCTCTTCTGAACCCCACTGACAGCCTGGGGGATGGAGGGGCTGAGCAGGGGGCCGGCAAGGGAAGGTTCGAGCATTCAGCCTCGGGGAGCAGGGGGGTGGGGGGGGGGAGGACAGGAAATGCCTACGGTGGGGCCTCGGGATGACAGGGTTGCTCAGTTCAGTTCAGTTCAGTCGCTCAGTCATGTCCAGCTGCCTGCGACCCCATAGGCTGCAGCACGCCAGGCCTCCCTGTCCATCACCAACTCCCGGAGTTTACCCAAACTCGTGTCCATTGAGTCGATGGTGCCACCCAACCATCTCATCCTCTGCCATCCCCTTCTCCTCCTGCCTTCAATCTTTCCCAGCATCAGGGTCTTTTCTAAGAGTTGCTCAGGGTCCCTTAGAAAACCCGCTCTCAGGACACTGGCCCCAAGACCGCAGCGCCCACAGCCCGGCACACTCCTTGGACGTCCTTTCCGTGTCTCAGCAGTGGTGGCAACCCCCTCCTGGGCCGAGCTGCCCTGCCCCCGAGGAGGCCTATAGGGGCCCCCACACTGGAGTGGAGGGGCTGCGGGCCCCTCACAGCAGCAGACTTTCTCCCATGGAGCCCAGCCCGGCCCGGGGGACCAGGGGCGTTAGAACCCCAGAGGTTGCGGCCCTCCTGTCTCGAGGGCCCCCATACCGCCTTGGTTCCTGTCATTCTGACCTCCCCTCCTGATCCGGATGCTCCCCATCCACCTGGCCCTCACCTCTCCATGGTCAGGACAAGGCTCCGCACGTCTAGGGCAGGGCCAGCTGGGCAGCTGCGGAACCCGCCCTCCGCTCTGCTTGGTCTCGGAAGCAGGGGGGTGTTGAGGCTGGGGAGGTGCAGGGGAGGTCGGGCTGCCTCCTCAGTCACCCTGGAGGGCAGGCAGGTGGTGACACAGGCAGGCAGGACAACGATGACAGCAGACACCATCTCCAGGGAGAGTGGACGTCGCGGGAGGTGGTGGCTCCTGTGGCCCCCTCGTAGAGCTGGGTTATGAGACATGGAAGCACAGGAAGGCTCACACCGGGAACCCAGGACAGCACGGCTACTCAGTGGTGAACCAGGCTATTGGGCTCCAGAAAGTTTCCAGATCCCACCCAGGCCAGCCCTCTGTGGGGAGCAGAGCCGCCCTGGCAGGCTCTGAGCACGGAGTTCACCTTCGGGGTACAGAACGGGTGGCAGGGCCGCAGGCAGGGGCCGTGGCCATCTCAGGCCTCTGTTGCCGACAGGCCCCTCCCCTTGGCCATGGGTTCCTCACCCACAGCTGGCATTCCAAAACCCTTTCTCAGAACCGGGGCCTAGAGAGCGGAAGCGCGTATTTGCCACAATCAGTCGATGTGGGGAGAAGCCAGGCACACGCACCCGTGCACACACATTCACACCAGCACGGAAGGGCCCCATGCACACAGACGCAGTGTGGCTGAGCTGGGCCACCTCCTGCCCATGGAACACATACCCGTCCTCCCACCCGCACACATGGCTAGGAATCTTACGAACATAAGCAGCTGCGTTATCTGAGCACGAATACTCACAGACAGTGAGACAAGGCCTCTCCCCTGACAGCACAAGAAGGGGTGTGCCATGGGGGACAACTATCCTCAAGCAAGGGCTCAACCACCAAGACCGTGGTCACCACCAGTCCCCTGCCCCCACGCTGCCTGAGGGCAGAGGCGACAAGGCATAGGTCGATAGAGGGTACAGGAAGGTGTTAGCAGGAGACCAGACTCCCCATGGTCAGGAATGAGCCCCCCGTCGCAGGGGGTGTTCAAGTCCAGGTGGCAAGCAGGAAGAAGGAGAGGAGCTCGACCAACCCCCAGGTCTCTGAGGGGCCGGGAGCTGGGCCATCAGCCTCTCCTGCCAAGGTGCGGACGTCTGGGCGACCCTGCAAGGCCAGCGCTGTCCTCGTGGCCAGCAGTTACCCTGCCTGACGCTTTACAAACACAGCGTGATTTCGTTTAATCCTCATAACACCTGACAAAGTAGGCATTGCCATCCCCACTTGCAGACAGAAAAAGCGAGGCTCAGAGTGCTGGTTACTTGCCCCAAAGTGGCCGGTCAGGCAGTGACTGAGTCAGGATTCCAGTCCAGCCTTTCAATTCCAGAGACCCCGCCCCTTGAGGTGCCCAGAGGCTGGCCTGCCCGGCAGACTGTTCCAAGCACAGAAGCGCCCACTCCTGCAAATCACACCGCTGGCCATCATACAAGTCCGTGTCCTGTGCCCCAATTAAGGAAACAGAGTACCACATGGCTTCTTCTATGAATTCTTAAGGCTTTACAAATAAGACTGGCACTCAAAAAAGTCTTTTTTTTCCTTCCCCAGAACTAGGGATTAGAAACTGAGTTCCTTCCTTTCAACTTCTGAATTTAGCAAATAAGATTCATTCATCAAGGGGCTTTCATGTCCATGATGCTGAGAAATTGTTTTGAGGCAAAATCTAATTAGACTAGATTTTCATATTGGAAATACTAGCTCCCATTCAGGCCTAAATACAATAATCACCATCGCTACTTAAGAGTCAAGAGAAGACATATGTTTTAAAAATGCACATTTTATTCTAAAATGTCCCCCTTCTCTGTTCTTTTCAGGTCAAGGAGTCTTCGAGACCATGATCTTGACTGGTGAGAAGGCCATAGCAGAAAGCCCTGGACTGTGAGGTCAGCTGTCTGTATGGGAGGCAGAAGGCGCAGTGGAATAGTTTCGGGTGGGAGAGTGAAGACAGATTTGAACGTCCGGAAGACAACCCCAGGGGCTATTTGAAGAATGGAGTTGGGGTGTCACGGAGGCAGAAAGGCTGTTTTTCTGGCGACCCTAACCCCAATTTTGTCTGAGGCAGCCATGGACGCCCATTCTTAGGCAGAGAATCATGGTTGGCTAAGTTGGCTGTGACGATTTCACTGCCTTTTGCCAGGTATTTCCTCCTTGAGAAGCCCTCATCAGGCATGTTCATGTGACCCAGTTCCAAAGATACAACTGGAAGTATGGAAGTCAGGGAAGGTGGGCACCACTGGGAGAGCCATTTAGAAGGGTCACTCATGGGAGGAAAGCTCACTGGCACTTCCTTGAAGGTGGCCATGACACCCAGTGCCACAGCAGCCATCTTGTGACCATTGGGCGACAGACAAAATGAAAAACCAACGTATTAAGCAGGGGTGAATTTACTGCGAAGCTAATGAGTCTTTGGTTTCATGCCCCTCAACAGCATAGGCACCTTCCAGGGCCCTAGAAATATGTTCACAGTCATTTTTTTAATTGAAGTCAAACTGACATAACATGTAAAAGTTGCTCAGTTGTATCTGACTCTTTGCGACCCCATGAACTGTAATCCATGGAATTCTCCAGGCCAGAATACTGGAGTGGGTAGCCTTTCTCTTCTCCAGGGGATCTTCCTAACCCAGGGATCAAACCCAGGTCTCCTGCACTGCAGGCAGATTCTTTACCAGCTGAGCCACAAGGGAAGCCCTTACATAACATAAAATTTACCATTTAAAAGTATACTTCAATAGCTTTTACTGCATTCACAATATTATGCAACCTTCACCACTATCTAAATTTCAGAACATTTCTGAAAAAAATGTTAAACGTGTCAAGTAGTTTAACCTAAAAAACCCCAAACATGTCAATTGCCCTTCACCATTCCTGGCTCCCCTGCAGCCCGCTGGCAACCACTAATGTACCTTCTGTCTCTACAGACTTGCCTGTTCTGGACATCTCCTACAAATGGAACCACACAGCATGCGGCTTTCGTGTGTGTGGCTTCTTTCATTCATCATAACACTTCCAAGGCTCATCCTCATCAAAGCATGAATCAGTACCTCATTCTCTTCCACGGTTGAATAACACTCCACTGCCTGGAGGGAGGCCACACTTTGCTGGTCCGTTCGTCAGTGGATGGACATCTGGGTTGTTTCCACTTTGGGGATGTTATGAATAATGCTGCTCTGAACCCTCGTGTGCATGCTTGTGTACACTCATGAGCATATGTTTTCAATTCTTTCCAACCTAATTTCACATTCATTAATCTATGGTATTCTTTTTCTTAAAATGCCCCTCTCCTCCGAGTTGCCTTAACTTCAGGCCTCAGTCTGGATTTACCCTGATAGTAAGTCTGGTGGATCAAAAAAGATGGATGAGACAGCCCGCATTGAAGTGCAGTGCCAACCCTGGTTCTGAGGATCTCCGACTGCTTTTTTTCAGAAAATAACCATCCCGATGGCTGAAGCCGCTGCCAGCTGGTGTCCAGCAGCTGCAGCCACGGTGATCCTGACAGGGACAGGAGGTGACTGCAGGGGTCAGCATAGGACACAAGAGACGAAGCCTTCGGGATGACCCTGGACTTCTCTCTGTGACTTGATGAAGTCTTTCACTGTCTTATTATTTAGCTAAGAATATGAGTGAATACTTGTCAGGTACATCCCAGCACCTGGCAGGGGCCTTTGATACATAACATGTGAGTGGCTGACCACCATCCTGATGGCACAGCACCCAACATGGCTCCGGGCACAGCCAGCACAAGGTTACCCTCCCCTCCCCGTCCGCTGTCCAAGGTCAGGATAGGGTGGTAGTCCCCCCGCCCCACTGTGCTCCTGCTCCTGTGGACCCCGAGCCCCTCACAGAGTCAGGCCCACCCTGTACCCTCCCAATGGCTTGGCTGGGAGCACAGCCTGGCGACCCTGATTCAGCAGCACTTGCTGACATGGAACACAGCCCCTCCCCCTCTTCCTGAAGCTCGTTCTGAGCTGCGACAATCAGGGTCCAGAGCTGGACCAGAGAGCATCTAATGGCAGCAGGCAGCTGTGTTTTCTCCGCAACTGAACTTCCTACCTCACTCGGAGAAGAACGACAGTGTCAGCCTTACAGACCCAAACTGCACCGGAAGATTCTGTACTGATTTTCAGAAACACAGGAAAATCGAGAACCAGTTATCCTCCAAGTGCACACTTACACACATACTCATGCATGCTTGCAGACACACTCACAGATGCCCCGCATACACACACACACGCCCTCTCACACACATACACATGCGCGCACACACACCCTCTCACACACACACGCCCTCTCACACATACACACACGTGCACACACGCCCTCTCACACATACACACACGTGCACACACGCCCTCACACACATACACATGCCCTCTCACACACATACACACACGTGCACACATGCCCTCTCACACACACACGCTCTCTCACACACATACACACATGTGCACACATGCCCTCACACACATACACACGCCCTCTCACACACACACGCCCTCTCACACATACACACATGTGCACACATGCCCTCACACACATACACATGCCCTCTCACACACATACACACACGTGCACACATGCCCTCTCACACACACACGCTCTCTCACAAACATACACACATGTGCACACATGCCCTCACACACATACACACGCCCTCTCACACACACACGCCCTCTCACACATACACACACGTGCACACATGCCCTCTCACACACACACGCCCTCTCACACACATACACACACATGCACACATGCCCTCTCACACATACACACGCCCTCTCACACACATACACACACGTGCACACATGCCCTCACACACATACACACGCCCTCTCACACATACACACATGTGCACACATGCCCTCTCACACATACACACGCCCTCTCACACACATACACACACGTGCACACATGCCCTCTCACACACACATGCCCTCTCACACACATACACACATGTGCACACATGCCCTCACACACACACGCCCTCTCACACACATACACACGCGCGCACACACACCCTCTCACACACACACGCCCTCTCACACATACACACGCGCGCACACACACCCTCTCACACACACATGCCCTCTCACACACATACACACATGTGCACACACACCCTCTCACACACACACGCCCTCTCACACACATACACACACGTGCACACATGCCCTCACACACATACACACGCCCTCTCACACATACACACATGTGCACACACACCCTCTCACACACACATGCCCTCTCACACACATACACACATGTGCACACACACCCTCTCACACACACATGCCCTCTCACACATACACACATGTGCACACACACCCTCTCACACACACACGCCCTCTCACACACATACACACACGTGCACACATGCCCTCACACACATACACACGCCCTCTCACACATACACACATGTGCACACACACCCTCTCACACACACATGCCCTCTCACACACATACACACATGTGCACACACACCCTCTCACACACACACGCCCTCTCACACACATACACACACGTGCACACATGCCCTCTCACACACACATGCCCTCTCACACACATACACACATGTGCACACACACCCTCTCACACACACACGCCCTCTCACACACATACACACACGTGCACACACACCCTCTCACACATACATGCCCTCTCACACACATACACACATGTGCACACACACCCTCTCACACACACACACCCTCTCACACACATACACACACGTGCACACATGCCCTCTCACACACACACGCCCTCTCACACACATACACACACGTGCACACATGCCCTCTCACACATACACACACGTGCACACATGCCCTCTCACACACACACGCCCTCTCACACACATACACACACGTGCACACATGCCCTCTCACACACACACGCCCTCTCACACACATACACACACGTGCACACATGCCCTCTCACACACACACGCCCTCTCACACACATACACACACGTGCACACATGCCCTCTCACACATACACACACGTGCACACATGCCCTCTCACACACACATGCCCTCTCACACACATACACACACGTGCACACATGCCCTCTCACACACACACGCCCTCTCACACATACACATGTGTGCACACATGCCGTCTCACACATACACACGCCCTCTCACACACATACACACACGTGCACACATGCCCTCTCACACACACATGCCCTCTCACACACATACACACATGTGCACACATGCCCTCACACACATACATATGCATGCACACACACCCTCTCACACACACCCTCTCACACATACACACGTGCACACACACCCTCACACACACACATGTGCACACATGCCCTCTCTCACACACACGTGTGTGCACACCCCTCTCACACACATACACACGTGTGCACACACACCCCTGCATGCACACGTGTGCACACAGCCCTCTCACACACACGTGTGCACACAGCCCTCTCACATACACACGCCCTCTCACACACATACACACACGTGCACACATGCCCTCTCACACACACACGCCCTCTCACACATACACATGTGTGCACACATGCCCTCTCACACATACACACGCCCTCTCACACACATACACACACGTGCACACATGCCCTCTCACACACACATGCCCTCTCACACACATACACACATGTGCACACATGCCCTCACACACATACATATGCATGCACACACACCCTCTCACACACACCCTCTCACACATACACACGTGCACACACACCCTCACACACACACATGTGCACACATGCCCTCTCTCACACACACGTGTGTGCACACCCCTCTCACACACATACACACGTGTGCACACACACCCCTGCATGCACACGTGTGCACACAGCCCTCTCACACACACGTGTGCCATCTCACACATACACATGTGCACACATCCTCAACACATGCACACGTGCCCTCACACATACACACGCGTGCACATATGTCCTCACACACGTGCACACACACCCTCTCTCTCACACACACACATGTACACACAACGCCCTGTTGAGTCCTGCATGCTGCCTGTGGATTTCAGGTCCTCCTTGTGGCTCCCCGGGAGCAGTCATGAGCTGCTTACATTTCCAGGCTCCACAAAGATCCAGAGACCCCCTGCCCGTGAACTAAGGACCAGAGCATCAGGACCAGATGAGTGGCCTGGCCACTAAGGGCCTCAGAGTGGGTGGTGGGTGCACTGCCAGGGTCACCAGTGGTGAGCGACAGAGGGGAGATGCAGGGCTCCCCCCAGAGGCTGAGAAGGCCCCTCAACTCCCCAGGAGAAGAGCTGGAGACTGACGCCTGACTGTGAGCCGCCCCAAGCGGCGAGCTATAATAACGATCATGGAGGTAGCGGGGCCGCCTGTGGAGCTTCCAACTCGGGCTAGGTGTGACTCAACCATGGGAGAAGCATGCTCTCATTCAATCCTGCCACGCCTGTGAAGTCCAGACAGGGCTCCACCTCCATTTCCAGGTGAGGACACAGGTGCTTCGGAGAAGGGCCAGGCTCACGCCTGGAGCATTGCCCGCCTGAGGGCGCCCTGCAGGTACCAGACGGAGCTGGGCGGGTCGCTGAGGGGCGCCGCCAGCAGAGCACCCTAGCTCTGGGCCACAGACGCCACAAGAAGGTCAGGAGGGCAGATACGCGACAAAGGTCTTGGGTGACTCAGGCTCCAGGCCTGCAGGGCCTTCCGGTTCCGGGACTGTCATCAGGAGGGGTGTCTCAGCAGAGCCTCTCAGAGGCCCCCGCTGTGATGCTCCTGTTCCTTCCAGGCAGGGGCCAAGTGTGGGCACAGGCCGCCCCGTGCAGTGGGCAGCATCTTGCCCACTCCTCGGGGAGGTGGCACCCCTACCAGGTGGGAAAGCAGGGAGAAGGGGACCACCCACTCTGCCCTCCAGCATCACAAAGTCTGCAGATAACATCAGAAGCCCCCTGGCCCCCAGTGTGTTCTAGGAAGCCCTTGCCACATGTACTGAGGGATTCGTTCACAGGGACTCTGGCTGACGGGACCACGGTGCCCGTGACCACACAGGAGGCCCTGTCCCGGGTCCACGCTGCTGTCTCGCAAGATGTGTGAAGCTGTCTACTGTTGGAGCTGCTGCGTGGAGTCCACTGGGGTGGTCGTGGTCCCCCTAACAGCTCAGGGGCTGAGCCCTGGGGTTCAGAAGTTCATCCCACTTGTAGCCGAAGGCCACATTCCTGCCGACCAGAGCGTCCTGCCCCACTCCCCCTACAAAGCAGCTCAGGATGAAAGTCCACCTGATGGAGTCAGGCTCAGACCTCATCCCCATCTGGGCCCAGGGGGCCGTGAGTGTTCATCTTGCCACAGATGCCTCCTGGTCCACGGCACTCAGGGCCCCGGGCCCACTGAGGGGGCGTGGAGGCTCTCACATGGCAAGGGCACGCCTGGTGCTCAATGACTTTAGGGGCCTCCTTTTCCAGAAGAAGACTGTAAGTAATTTAACAGATTTCTGCGAGCCTCAAAATAATTGAACAGTATTTCTGTGAGTCTCAAAAGTATCATGTATTTCTGACATGAGAAAAAAATTTTTTTAACATTTTCTTTGACCTTCAAAGTTTGAGGGTTTTTTTCCTTCTAATTTTGAAATAAATGAAAACACCTTCATGAACCCCTTAAGGTTTTCGGGGGCCCCATATGCTGCGACTCCTGGCTCCAGTTCCTGGGGGGTCTGGAGCCCTGCCTGAGCCAGAACCCAGGAGTGGGCTCAAGGATCAAGAGAGGGGATGAGTGTCCACTCTAAGCCACCAGGCACTCTGACCCACTGGTCTCGGCACCCCATCTGTGCAGACGCTCGGGGCTGTTGGAGAAGATGTTCACGTTCCTACGGCCCTCGGGCCCCGAGAGAAAACTCCACTCCAACTGCCAATGGCGAGTGGAGTACACAGAGCAGGCTGCAGGTTGGGGGCCAGGCCGAAGGGGTCTGGGGAGCCTGGTGGAAGGAGCCAGTGTCCCAGGCTCCAAGTCTGTGTGGGCAGCTTCCCTCGGGATGCTGTGAGCAACTCCAGACGCCCAGGGGCTCTGGATTCTGATGAAAGGCCCCTCCTGCGTGGGGACCTGGGGGAACAGGGGGCAGCCATGGCCTGCGCTGCACTCCCGGCTCAGGTGGGGACCCCTGCCTTTGGAGGCCCGAGGGCCCAGGCACGCCTGCCCACCCACCTAGAGTGCCTCTGCAGAGCCTGTGGACAGCGGTGCTGTGGGGACGCTAGCCCTCCACGCCAGGGTTCGCCCAGGCCTGAGCCCCACCATTATCACACTGATGGGGACACCAACAAAAATGACAACGGCCAGAGCTTGCCACTCACTCACCATAAAATGTGCTCAATGCTCTCTGCACAACACGCCATTCTGTTCACCCTCCACAGAAGGGCTGGTGTTCTTCTTAGACCCATTTTAAAGATAGGGAAACTGAGGCCTCAAGTGACTGAACTCAGGCAGGTGGCTCTGACTGGAGAGGCTTCGCTGCCTCTCTGTGGGGGGACTCAGGAAATGAAGGGGGCATTTTAGTTTTAAGGGCTGAAGAGCCAGAGGACACACTTTGGGGGGCTCCTGGTACACCTCAGGGCACCCCACATTTCCTCCAACCATCCAAGATCCAAGTCCCCCCAGAAAGAGGCCCTGAACAACCATCCTACACTTGAAGTCCACCTGCCCAAGTGGCAGCAAGAGTACCCCCCAAACCGCACAAGGACGGGATAAAAATAATCCAATCCCTGTAGTATTTTGAGAAGCAAAGTGCGTTGAACTATCTCAGAAGGGAGCACAACTTCTCAGAAGGCACCTCCCTCCTTCGCCATGCAGGATTTAAGAGGCAGTGAGAGACAGGGCTGTGAGCAGAACTTGAGTCAGCTCCCAGATACCCGGGTGACCTGCGCAAGCCAGCAGCCACGCTGGGCTTACTTTTCTGCAGGACGTGGTGGGAGGGATGCACCTGGACAGTCAATCCCTGAGGGTTCCTAGATGTGCGTGCCTCTCAAGAAATGGAAGGTCTGCCCGTAACCTCATCACCGCCGGTCTCCTTGGGAGCCGAGCGGCAAATCCCCAGCAGTCACCTGTTGTGGGCAGCCTCCGTCTCGGGGGAAGGAGGCCTGTCCGCACCTTCCCATCGGCCGGAGAGGTGGCCTGCTCTCTGGAAGTGGCTGGGTGTGCGTGACCGGAGCCTCGGGGTGGCAGGCCTCCCCCTTCCTCCCTGAGAACACTGATGGGGTGGGCGGAGACAGCAGGTGGGGGGCCACGCAGCCGGTGGGGAGCCCCTGCAAAGAGCCACGTCCAGTGGGTGTGGTGGGCCCTGCCCTGGGCACCAGGGTGGGAGGTTCTGGCACGTCACCCAGGAAAGGGGGCAACCGGAACAGGGACACCAGGAAGAGAGTCCAGTCAGGGCTGGAGAGTCAGGATCCCGAGTCCTAGGAGGGTCTTTTCCCACCGTGGCCCCCAGGCCACACCTGCCTGCATGGAATCACTGCTCGGTGGCAGGACAAACCCACACACGCTTATCCAGGCAGCCCGGCAACTCCTGTTTACGATGCAGCCTGCATTACTCACACCCGGCTGAGACCTCCAGCGTCTTGGGTCACCTTGGCCTCCACTCTCCCCAGGGCACCGGGCACAGAGATGGAGGGCCCATGGGAGCGGGAGATGGGGAGCCCGGCCCTTGGGACAGGCCCTCATGTCGGCTACCTGACTCTGTGGCCTCAGTTTCCTCATCTGTGAAATGGGGGAAGGGTGGTGAGTGAGCTGTTATCTCTGATGGGAAAGGCCTTCAGGTACGTCTCTGGATGGACCAGATAAAGGGCTCAGGGAGCTCTGGGCTCCCGGCGTCTGATTCAGGCCTGGGGCTGGGCCGGGGTTGTGGGGGGTGCAGAACAGGCTCCGAGCACCAGTGCCAACAGTGGTCAACAGGTCCCGGCCTCCCCGCCTCACCCGACTGCCCGATGGGCTCCAGCAGGCTGGGCACACCTGCCACCCACTCCTGGCAGCCTGATTCATGCCGCCCGGAGCCTCCCACCTGCATCCCCACTTCTGAACAACAAGGAGAAACCCCTGCCATACGGGCAGAGACCTGACAGCCCGACATCTCCCAGGGCCCATGACTCCCCGGGCACCGTGTTCCCATCTCAAAGGCAGGTGGGGAAGCTGAGTCCGGGCGAGCGGGGTGGGGGCTGTGGTCAGGGCTCTGCAGTCAGACATACCTGGTTTGACTCCCGGGTCCCACCAGGTTGTTACTAAATGTTTCTGACGCTCAGGACCCAGAGATGCTGTATTTACCTTACCGGCTTGCTGTGCAAGGCCCGGACCATGGTCCACACCCAGACCCTCACAGTTCAGTCCATCCAACTCCCGGCAGTGAAGGAGCATGGAACAGCTTCCAACAGGACCCATCAAGGCCCACTGTCCTAAACCAGTCCTCGCCGGACCCATCTGATTCTCCTGGGCTCAGAGCTGCCACACTTGGCTCTTAAATAACTCAGGTTCCCAATAGTCTCCAGTCAAGTGGGACCCTGGCCTACTTCCTGCTTTCTGAAGTCACTGACAAAGTGACCCAGAAGTTTCCCTGCCCTTATCCCTTCCCCTCCTTCAGCCTCACCCCTGAGCTCACGGGACCGCAGGCAGATGTCCATGCAGGCTCAGGGACGCACCAGCTGGTCACGTGGAGGCTGGGTCCCTCGGCCTGCAGCCCCAGTGCTGCCCACCCACTCAGGCCTGCAGAGAGGAGCTCGGACACTAGGAGGTGCTCGTGAGCTGCCACCCTGCCCTGGCAAGATCCGTCTGGGGCGGCCTCAGTGGGGCTGGACTTGAGTTTATGTTAGACCATTTCATGTGGAAACACTGAGGTTTCCTCTTTACTGGCAGGTTCCAAAGAAGGCTAACCCCTTCTTCCCGCTCCTGGCTGACGCTGGCCAGAACGGGACAAGGAATGACACAGACGCGTTGCCGGGATCCTGCCGGGCCCCAGCCACAGCATCAGTGGGACCCATGAGGCCTGGGGGGCCGGAGTGAGGGACAGGTCTGAGCCCATTTGTCTGGGGCCAGAGCCGGTGCCAGCCCCCAACTTAGCCAGCCTCGGCCTCCACACCTGTGAAAGGGCGTGGTGGCGGCGGGGTGGGGGTAGTCTGGAGATTCCGGCTTCTCAAGCTCCTGCTGCTGCTGCTTAGTCGCTTCTGTCGTGTCTGACTCTGTGCGACCCCATAGACGGCAGCCCACCAGGCTCCTCTATCCCTGGGATTCTCCAGGAAAGAATACTGGAGTGGGTTGCCATTTCCTTCTCTCAAGCTTCTAAATGCTTTCAAAGCAGAACTTCCACCTCAGTCCAGTGGAATCTGAGGTAGCCCCAACACAGACAAGACAGATGCTCAGGCTCAAATACAGCAGGGTCCGGAAGACCCCCAATTGATCCCCTGCAGGACCAGAGCAGAACTGGGGCTTGGGCCCTGGCCTGAGGACAGACCCTGAGCCCCTGGGCTCTGAGCTCCCTTGGCAGCTGGGAGCAGTTCCTCAAAGTCCTGGCACCCCCGCCCAGCCAGGCTTCACAGCATGTACCCCTGGAGGGCAAAAGTCCACTGGACTAATCTAGAATGGTCCAGAAAGAAACGGACAGTACTCACAAGGTAACACAGCGCAAGGCGGAGGACGCGGAGCAATGGCTATGGAGTCAGTTCCAGGGTTCAAAGACGGGCTCTCACCTGCTCTGTGACCTTAGGTGAAGGTCCCGTGTCTATCCCTGTTACAGTTAGGGTTTTCCCAACAACCGTAGGAAGGAGACACGTCCACAGCGAGAAAGCTGAGGCACAGAGATGTTAGGTAACCAGCCCACAGCCACACAGCTGAGCACACGGGGGGCATCAGGTCCCAGGGCCTGTGTGCTAACCACCAGGCTCCAAGGACCAAGGCACGTGAGACAGTACCCAGATCCCATGGAAGTACTTCAGTTCAGTTCAGTTCAGTCCCTCAGGCGTGTCCAGCTTTTTGTGACCCCGTGGACTGCAGCACGCCAGGCTTCCCTGTCCATCACCAACTCCCAGAATTTACTAAAATTCATGTCCATCGAGTCGGTGATGCCATCCAACCCTCTCATCCTCTGTCGTCCCCCTCTCCTCCCGCCTTCAATCTTTCCCAGCATCAGGGTCTTTTCAAATGAGTCAGTTCTTTGCAACAGGTGGCCAAAGGACTGGAATTTCAGCTTCAGCATCAGTCCTTCCAATGAACATTTATGTCCAACTATTTGCACGTCCTGACGGTTACTTCCCACAGCTGCATCACTGAGCTCTTCCTGGCCCTGCATAAGCCAGAGCCAAGCTACCGACGAGGCCAGAAACCATGAGAGATCTGTCAGGAGCCCGAGAGGGAGGGGACAAGCTCACCACGGCCTCACCTGTACCTGCCAGGCTCACCTGGACCTCACGGCATCCTGCAAGAGCAGCAGCAGCATCTGTTTTCCCAGATGGGAATGAAGCACAGGGATGTAAGGAAACCCATGCAGGGTCCCATGCGGGCCAGGTGGCGGCTCAGAGATGTCATTCCCTGCCGTAAGCCCCCAAACTCAGGCCCTTCCGCCCGCCTATCCCCGTCTGAGCCCTGGGCCAGAGCTGCTCAGGCCGGGAGCCGTGCCCCGGCTTCCTCCCCACGCAGCTGTAGTTTCTGACAAGCCACTGTTGCCCCCTCCTGCCACTGGCTGCCTCTACAACCTCACATTTGGGAGACTCTGAAAATGAAAGAAAACCCTTGGGTGCTGTGGTGGAGGAAGAAATCCAGCCCCCGAATGCCCAGCCCCTGAGCAGCCAGCCCCTGAGCATCCAGCCCCTGCGTGCCCAGCACCTGAGCACCCAGCACCAGAGCAAAGAGGCGCTACCAGTCTCCCAAGGGGCATCTGCTCCCAAAATACTGCAGCCACACTGCAAGGCTCCCTCCTGCAGCCCACCCACCACTCAGTCACGTTCCGGGGCCTTGAGGGGACTCCAGAAGCCCAGCACCTCCCCGCCCGGACCCGTGTGTCCTCAGCCCCATGGCCATACCCTGTCACTCAGAGCCGGCAGTCCAGGGAGGCACAAGGCAGGACACAGTAGGGCGGATGCTGTCCCTCTGAGCCCACATCCTGAGCGCCACCCCCACCCCACAGCCCCCTCCCCCGGCACTCTGCATCTCACAGAGTCCTCCTCGGGCGCCCCTAAGTCCCCAGGGCACACACTCTGTGCCCATCACTGGGCTGGGGACCCTCCAGGCCGCTTGGTCTCCCCACACAGTGCTGAGCGCATGAAGGTGCCTACAAAGCTGAGCTGCCCTCTGGGGGCCCTCTGGGTGGTAACGGCCTGGCAAGGATGGGGTGTGTCTCCCTGCATGGGGGTGCAGGGTTGGGTAGGGTAGGAGCTTGCCCCGCCTCCCTGAGTAGCAAGCCTGGATATAGCCACCTGCGCCTTGTTTAAAGATAAGTCAAGCTTCCTAATCAAGCATCTATCAGCTCACAACGGCTGGCCTCGTGGTGTGCCCTGCTCCGCCTGGCTGCCACAAGGTCACGAATGGCAAGAGAACTGGCACATGGTAGTACCAGAATTCTTCCCTTCCGCTGTCCATGTATGTAAACCTGTGCATGCTGCCGACCGTCCCCCACACGGCGGGGAGGCCGGGAGTCCATTTGGGAGAGCACTTGGAGATTTGAGGATGTGGCGGTGAATTTTCAAAGCGGCGCCTGAACACCCCAGTCGATGACCCCTGTGATTCTACCCAGGGGCGCGGGTCTGGCCGAGCCTGCCCTCGGGAACGCCCGGGCTGTGGGGGATCAGGCCGCAGCCGCGGGCGCTCTGTGCTGTGCACACCCGCGTTTCACAGACCCACTTCCTCCTGCGCTTGTCGGCTCATCCGGCTCCTCCTGTGCTGATGGCGCTGACGCTGCTGCCCCCAAACTTCCATTGTAAAGATGAGAAGACTGAGGCTCAGCTGGGAGGTGGCGAAGCCGGGATTTGAGCCTGGGGTTCTTCTCTGTCTTCAGAGCACATGATCACTGCAGTGGCGGCAGCAGCAGCCCAGGTGACACCCCTAATACCACGTGACTAGGCTTTCATGGGGGCAAAGGGAGACAACCTCGACAGACAGGCTGGCAACAGGTCCTGGAACGCCCTTTCTCCAGCCGGGCAACCCTGGGCGGGTCGGCATCTTCCCCAGAATGCCAGACTTCCCCTGCCCACCCGCGGGGCTAGGGTGAGAACCATGACAAAAAAAAAAAAAAGAAAAATGGTCTGGGAAGCTGAAAGGCCTCTCCCAACGGGGAAGATCCTGGTTGCCCAGTTACACAGACCAGGGTGTCTGCCACAGCGAGGTACATGGGGATGATGAAATTGGCGAAAACCCAGTCCTATCGCTCAGGGAACAGCAAGGGAGAGAGGAGGGAGACAGATGAAGGTCTGGGGTCTTCCTCCCTGGTGGGAAGGCACCCTGGCGTGGGAGGGGGCGTGGAAGGGGCAGAGCCCCTCATGCAGAGTGTTTGGGGGGATGAGAGGGACACAGTCCAGCCGGGCCAGGGGTCGGCCGGGTACAGGGCGACAGAACAATTAAGTAAACAGGAATGATAGACGCGGGCTTCTTCCTGTTGGGGGACAAAGGTACAGACGTGCGAAGGCACCAGGCTGGGATGGCCTGGTGGGGTTGGAGCAGAATCAGAGGTGTCGGTGTGAACCCGTGGTCTTCTGTGGGCACAGGTAGGAACAGAGACACGCGTGGTTGGGTGTGTGAATTACACACGCGCACGCATGCGTGTCTCTCACCTCTGCCCAAGGAGAGGGTCTAGAGAAGGGACGCTCAGAGGCAATCGAACATCCAGTGTCCCGGTCTCTGCTTCTAAATGTCACTTTCCACTCAAAGGCACTGGGGCTCCCAGGAGACAGGGCTGACTCTGGCGCTGAGGCAGAGACAGAACACGATGACCCCGAAACAGCTTTTCTGCCAGAAAGGAAGGAAGGGCTGGAGAATGGAAGGTCAAAAGGACACAGAACCAGCTTGAAGAGGCTGTTACTGGCCACACTGGGGACCACTTGAGCATGCGAATCAATTATGATTCTTATGGATTATCACCTAGTGGGTTGCCCAGGAATCCGTGAGTCCACACGGATAAAAATAAATATGTGGGGAGAAGAGAACGTTCTTCCGTACAACAGAGCATCAATCACAAATGTTAAGAATGAATATGGAATTACGTGGTGGCCATTACAGAAACAGCTCAAGGAGCAACAACAGACATTAAAACTAGTGGACGGGGGCTTCCCTGGTGGCTCAGTGCAAAGAATCCTCTTGCCAATGCAGGAGACATGGGTTCGATCCCTGGTCTGGGAAGCCTCCACATGCCACGGAGCAACTGAGCCCGTGAGCCACAACCGCTTAGCCTGGAAGCCGCAACTCTGAGTCCACAAGCCCAACGACTGAAGCCCGAGCACCTAGAGCCCATGCTCCGAAACAAGAAAGCCTGAGCACCGCAACTAGAGAAAAAGTCCTCACGGCAATGAAGTTCCAGCACAGCCAAAAAAAAAAAAAAAAAACTAGTGGATGAAAGTAGGGTGAGGAACAGGATTCTTACTCAAAGGGTGTCCCCACAAATAGCTATTCATTACAAAGGGAAGAAAACCCAACACTTCATAACTTCACGGCAATCATCACCTTAATCAGACAAGGTTAAGACATCACTGCTGTTGGCAAACGGACACCGCACGCTTCCTAACATGACGCGCTGAGACGCACACGGCATCGCTTCTGTGATACTCTGGCCCCAACTGCGTAACCTGGGTCATATCACGAGGGAGTATCAGACGAGATGACCGTTCTCGGATCTTCAAGACTGTCAGTGTCAAGACAGGCGAGGCCTTGGCGCCCCAGATGGGAGTCCAAGACAGGACTTGCCCCCAGGGCTGGAGCATCCTCTCTATTAAGGAGGCAATGGAATTACCAGGAAGACCTGCGCAGGGTCTGGCTCTGGGAGGAGGGTCCGTGGCATTTGTCTTTTCTGGAAATCTCCAAAAAGGTTTGGAAATTATCAGGCTGTGGGAACTCACGGAGTGCCAGGTAATCCCCCCGAGGTGAGGGGTATTTGGGGTACAAGAGAAACGGCCTGGAGTGGGAGCCCACACAGACCCCAGCTTGCCACGGATCCCCTTGACCTTGAGATGGCCCCTCTGCCACTCAGAGGCCCATACGGAGCTGGGGGAGCCCCCTAAGGCCCTTCCAGGTGGGAGGACCCTGGGAATCCATCATCAGACAAGGCCTTAAAGACAGCAGGATTCAGGCCAGCAGAGGATGGGGCATGGTGATGGATGGAAGGGAGCCTTCTCCGTGGAGCCCCGGTCTCCCCAGCGAGCTCACAGGGATGCTGGGGGGTGGGGGGCCCCTTCGCCGGGAACACTGGGTTCTCAGACCCCCTCCCCTGAGCAGATGCAGGGGAGCTGGAGGAGGAGAAGGGCACGGGAGAGGCTGGCGGGAGAGGCCTGTGATCGTGCTGCCAGGGGGTCCTCTCCGCAGCCAGGCCCAGCACCTCCGGGTTCTCCACGAGGGCTGGCAGAGGAGTGAGGGCCCGGGGTGGAGGGATGGGTGGGCTGCAGGGCCTGAGTGTGCGCGTGCGTGAGCGTGCAGGTGTACATCCTGCCCTCAAAGCTCCTGCTCGCTGGCAGCAAGGTGCCCTCTACTGGTCCCCGCTGAAAGCAGCATGCGGAAGAAGAGAAATGAGTGCTGACCCTGTAAGACTGCAGGGCGGTGAGTGGGCAGTGAAGCCAGGGGTGGAGGTGACGGCAGGGGCGGGCACAGGAGGAGGGACCCGGGGGGGGATCTGGAGGACAGCGAGGGCCCCCTGCGTGCTCCCCCGGGACCCTCCTCAGGGCACAGCGCAGCTCAGAGGCTGGCCCCTGCCCACCCTCTCGGGTCTTCTCCACCAGGCCCTTCCCTGCCCTGGGTCAGAGGCGTCGTCCCAGATGCCAAGGGGCAGGTGGGCTTGGACTGCACACATCAAGGTGGTGGTGGTGGGGGGCCTGGGCCTTCAACAAGGGGAGCCTTGACCCCGCCTTCTGACCCCCTCTGTCCATCGAGGGCTGACTCAGGCCCCTCTGCCCGACGTACCCTCACCCACCGCCGCCTGCCTGGGGTCTACAGTCTGCAAGTGCAGACTCAACGGTCCTGGGTGCCCACTCCGTGCTGGGGCGGCTGGGAGCCCATCCTCTGGCGGCCACCCTTCAGGTCCAAATCCGTGTGTGTGTGTGTGAGCCAGGGTATGGGACCTTGGGGGGTGGGGGTTGCTGCAGGGAGGTCACAGATGGCTGCGCGTGTGTGGTGGCCCAGAGAAGGCATTGATTTCAGTCACAGGGACCAGGGTCTCCACCCTGCCCCTTGCGGGATGAAGGAACTCAGAGGGTGCACAGAGTCCCCCCCAACCCGTGGGCCATGTCCTGGCACCGGACACGGAAGCAGAGGAACCGGAGCGCCCGCTCACAGGCCAGGAGGAGGCCTGTGTCCAGTGACCCAGGGTCCTGCGTGTGAGCAGGGAGCCTGGCTGGGCCCTGGGGCTCAGGGCAGAGCTGTGCACCAGTTCAGGAGCATCACGGTACTTGGGCTGCTTTGTTTTTAAACTAACCAAGTTGCCCTTTCAGGTGGTCTTTCTTCTTAAGAATTCCTCCAATTCACAAACCTAGAGGAGGGTGGCACAAATGCACTTTATAAAATAACTGTTGTTCTGATGAGAGTGCTGCACTTTCGTTATGAAATACTGAGAAGACATGAGGATTCTTTACTAACTGAGCTGTCAGGGAAGCCCTCAGAAGACACCCAAGGATGCAAAGGGCTCCCTAGGTTGGGCTAATGGTAAAGGACCCACCTGCCAATGCAAGAGACATGAGAGACTCGGATTCGATCCCTGGGTTGGGAAGGATGATTCCCTGGAGGAGGGCATGGCAACCCACTCCAGTATTCTCGACTGGAGAATCCCGTGGACAGAGAAGCCTGGCGGGCTACAGCCCATGGGGTCGCAAAGAGTCGCACAGGACTGAACCGACTTAGCAGGCACACACACAAGAACGCAAAGATGCAACCGAGCCCTCTGTGACAAGGAGATGCCTTTCTTTCCCACCTCTGCTGCTCATGCGCCTGCACACCTGCGTCTACACCTGTGGCTTTAACGCCTGGGCTCCAGCTCTGATGCTAACAGCTCATGACCGAGAGGAAGAAGTCACAGGCTGGTTGGTGGGTCAGGCGTGAATGACAGGCCAGGCTGGGATAACCGGGCCCCCGGGCCCCGCACCTGCCTGGGCGGCAGTTTCCACAACTCCAAGTGGGAGGCGGTAACGCTGCCATCCCAAAGCTGGCAGTGGGGGAGTGGGACCAGAAGGACAGAAGCGTCCTGGCGCCCACAGGTGCCTGTTACAGGGCCGCAGACTCAGGGCGCGTGTGGCGTTACTGAGCCCCGGGCTCTGGCCCCAGCGGTGCTGTCTGCAGCCTCCCCGGTGGGAGGTCTGCCAGCCTCCCCGGCTCGTCTCCAGGGATGAGGACTCATCCCTCTCCAGGCTGCCCGTTCTATTCTGGGAGCGCTCTGATACACCTTCAGGGGCAGCCTCCTCTGAGGTTAAACAAGGATCCTTCCAGCGCTTCCCAGAGCAGAGCCAGCGAGCCAGCAGGGCTGTGAGCTGAAGTCCACTGTCGAGGTCTCTATTTGCCCCTCAGAAAGGGCAGCGTGGGAAAACCGAACCTATTTTTAGCATAGGGGCCATACTTTTCTGGGGAGGTTTCTTTGTTTTTTGCACATCTGGTAGTTTTTGAATACTGTGTGTTACCATGGAATATTATAGACACTATATTGAAGATGCTCTGGATTCTGTTTTTTAAAATTTTGGAAATAAAACGGTAGGTAGAAACGGAAAGAAATACAGATTATAATAAGAGAATTTACTCTACCTAAATGCTAACATTGCAAGGACTATTTTAAAAAGGTGTGTGGGGACGTGCACGCCACACAAGCAGAGAAGGAGAGCCCGCAGACAGGCAGAGACAGGAAGAGACCCCCACTGTGTTGTCGGAGCACAGCACGCCATCCCCCTGCGTAAAGCAGCAGAACCCTGGGGCGGGTTCCCCAGTGGGCACGCATCATGGTCGACCCGCCCGGGGGAGACCTCAGCGGCTTTCTGGACCAGCCCCGCCGTGGTACCACACTGCTCCTGGGGCATCACTAACGAAAATGCTAATTCACTGGCCCTCCTGACTTCAAAGGCCAGAGGTGGGACCGGCTTCAGGCAGAGCTAGATCCAGGTGCTCAAACAGCTGGGACTCTCTCTTCCTTTCTCTCCTGTCTCCAGGCTCTCCTTTCAGCTTCGCCCTAAGACCAGGCTTTCCCCTGGAATGACACAGACAGCCACTGGTACTTCTCAGGTTCTATTTCACTGGCGACTTTCCTAGGGGTTCTCGAAAATCCTAGGCCCAGCTCAGATCACACAGCCGTCGCTATGGCCAGGAGCTCCACACGTTCCAGACTGACCCAGTCTGAGGTTGCCTACTGGGCTGACCGCTGGTCCACTGATGTCCCACGGTGGGGTTGTCCCCAGACCCTCCCCCAACTGGCAGCCAGGATGGAGCCTGCGGGACCCAGGGATGAGGCCCCTGAGCCTGGCATTAACTGGCTCTCCGCAGCTGGGTGGGGGCGGGCTGTGGCCGGGCAGCAGCTGGCCGTCTCCAGTCTCTATGCTCAGCTTGCAGCTCCACCTGAAGCTATGTGGAGCCCCCTCCCCGGCCGGGAGCGTCTCCCAGAGGCCTGAGGTTCAGGAGTGCTCACTCAGTGAGGCACAGGGTCCCGCCTGGAGCACAGGTGCTCCACAATGAGACCAGGGTTGGTGGGCTCTTAACCCCTGGGTCTGCCGGCCAGGCCACCACCCACAACCCTGGCCTCCAAGAGTCTCATGGTGACAACTGTGACGGCTGGAAAGCCAACGCCCAGGTTCGCTCACTTCCTTCAAATACCACTTGGCCCTAGAAGAAAACTCCGTCTTGTTCCAAAGAGGAAGCAGAGCCTCCTAAGCAAACTTTGAAGTCAGTGGCTGCACAGTGATGGGAGACAGGGTCAAGGGCCAGGCTCGGGCAGCCGCTGTGTCCGGGCCGCGTCGGACCTGGCCGGTTCCACGCCAGCCTCTGGTTCCACCACCAGATTCTCTGCACCCCACAGCCTCCAGCCTTGTGCAAAGTGGCTGGAATCTGCCCACCCCCCCCACACACCCCCAGCTGAGAGAACAGTGACCGTGGGCACCCTAGCCCCAGCCCGGCTTCGGTGTGCACGTAGCACCAGCCCCAGCTGAGGGCCCTTCCCAAGTCCAAAAGGGCGAACCGCTTGTCAAGAACGTTCTGGGCTCATAAAACATCATCCAGCCGTGACTAAATAACAAGTAACAGGACACCCAGAGCAGGCTCCACGCAGCCAAGTTACTGACACAGCACGACCAGCGTGGGCCCTGCAGTGTGACGCCTGCTGTGCAGCGTGCAAGGGGGAGCCGTCCGGGGGTCCTCGCTCCGTTCCTGGCATGTCCCCGGGAGGAGGGGTCGGGTGGGGCCGTCGGAGGTGTGAAGGGTCAGTGAGATGTCCTGAGGGCCTCCTCCTCCACTGGGGAGACAGGGCATCTCGCTGCTGGGAAGGATGTCTCTGGCCTGAATTTGTCAAGGGTACACAGGGCCCAGCTCCCACGAAGATGAGGCCTGTCCTTAGAAGAGAAGAAGGGGACCATGGTGCCTGGGGGTGGGGGCGGCAGCTCTCCCAGCCCAGCCCCCATCACTCAGCCACCGAGCCCTGCCTGCGCCCTGAAGGGAGGCTGGGACCATGACTCCTGCAGCTGCTGGAATCTGACCGCAAGGTCTAGATGTTCCCAGGAAGAAAACAGAGGCAGAAGCACCCACCTGGAGGCGGAGAAACCAGGCTCCCGCCCAGCCTCTGCCAAACCTCGTCAGGTGGCCCGAGGCAAGGCCATAGCCAACTTGACTGGGAAGGCCTCTGGCGGCAGGGGAGACTGCACCCCAGTCTCCAGGACTTACTGGAACCGTGAGGATCTGCCATCAAAGGGCTCAGGACCCCGGGGGCGTCGGGACGGGACCTTATGGAACTGGAGGAGCAGCGGCTTCTGGCTTCAGGCTGGAAGGTTCTGCCAGCAGCCCTGGTGCGTCACACATGCCAGGAAGGGGCAAGCGGGGAGAACGCCCGAAAGTCCTACACCTGCTGGCTGGGTGAGGACCACACCCTGGCTGGGCTGGACTTCCAGGCAGAGCAGGTATGATCAGCAAGCTTTGTGTGGTTTCAGCCACGACTCTGCTGCCCGGCTGGGCGGGTCGTGTTTGCACGCTGTCTGACCTGGGAGCTTCGCTGGCTCCAGACACCGCGGTTGCCGAAGGGCGCCCGGCCCGCTTCCTGCGGGGCCTGAGCCTTCCTGACGGTAGTGGTAGAGGCAGGCCCTGTGAGGCCCTCCTTCTGAAGCTCAGGCCCCCGTGAGCTCGCCCCACTCTGACACTTCACCCTTTTCTTTTTGGGCCATTTAGCGGCACAAACAGGAAGGAGAGAGGAGGATGAAGGAAGGTCACCGGAGACCTCTCAGCCACGGGCAAGTCCAAGTGCCCCCAGCAGTGCCGCGGCCGGACACACAACCTCGTGCGTGCACACCCAGAAGACGCTGGCGGGAGGGGCACCTGCAGTGGGGCTGTCCAGAGGCCACCAGCGCCGCCCCCCCAGTCCCAGAGAGAGGCCGGATCCCTGTCGAGATTCACACTTGCTCAGCTTCCCCATGCGGCCCTCAGCCTCCAGCCAGTGGAGAAACCACATGGCCCAGCGTGAGCACCAGGCGCCTCACTGCAGGGCTCTCTGCCACCTGTGCCCTGGGACAAGGCCATCCTCCACCCGCCTCGATCCCCCAGTGCAGTCAGGGCTGGGCCAGGGCTACCAGCAGGGGACACAGCGCACCCACTCGGGCCACTCACAGGAGAGGCCCCGCGCACAGTAAGGACGCCTCGCTGTCCCCGCCCAGCTCCTGTCTGGTGCAGACATGGGTCACAACGACCTTCAGACCTAGTGGGGCCAGCTCGCAGAGGCGGCCAGAGGGGTGGAGAGCTCCCGGGGGCAGGGGAGCCGCCCTAGAAGGGGAAGTTGGGTGCTGTCCCGGGGGGAGTGGGGGTGGGGGGTTGGAGGGTTGGAATGCTGGCCCAGTCCCCAGGGTGCCAAAGTGCCAAGGCTGCTCACTGGCCCCAGGCCAGCTACAGGGCCTGCCGCGAGCTCCGAGCAAGTGCCACGCAGGCCTTGTGCACCAAGAGTGCCATCTGCAGGCAGAAGGCGGCCGCGCAGGGGCCCCGCGGTCTGCCAGAAAGGCACCCAACAGGTGTGAGCGGAGGCGAGCCAGGACCCTCTAGCATCCGTGTTGATAAGAAGGAGAACAAGCAGGCGAAATCAGCACGAGGCATCAGGACGGCAACACGTGATCGGTATGAAATGTTACGAATGGGCCTTTTCACATGCTTCTCCCACTGAGTCCTTGAATTCTCGTGCACGCCTTTTAACCCAGCTTCATCTCCAGGGCTCCCCAGCACCTGCGGCTTGTGGCCACTGCATTAGACAGTGAGGCGCTGGAGGGCAGAGACGCCACAAAACGTGGCTCAAGGAGGAGGCAGGTGGAATACAATCCTGGTTTTGTAAAATGTCCAGATGTTACCAGAAGACCCGTATGTCGTCAATTAGGCCAATCGGTTTCTCTCACCAGGAGATGGGGCGACAGGGGCCTCAGAAAAGTGCCGACCCCAGTGGTGCGCGGGGGACACAGCTGCCCCCATGCCCACCTGCCCACTGGTGGGCTTCCTGACCACACATGGGGCCCTTCCTTAGGGACCGAGCTACCTAGGGGCACATGTGGGGTCTGGGACAAAGGCAAGACCTTATTGGTTACAGGGGCATGGCTCGGGCTGGCCAAAAAGACCCCAACCGCGGCTACATTTAATCCCAGCAGACACATTTTTCTTCCTAAGAAATCAGAAATAGCCCAGTACCAAAAAAAAAAAAAGACATGGTTCTCACTCTTCACCCCGCTCTGAGCCTTAGCATCGTGTTCTTAGCAAGGAGGCCCCACTCCTGTGCCCATGCTCACAGGGGCTGCCTGGGCCAGACCAGCTCCTGACAGGGTGGCACCAGGGACCCGGCACCACCGTCCAGCAGAGCATCAGGGTGCCAAGTCCTCCTGCTCAGCAACTCGGAGGGCGGGGGACAGAGGACCGTGGGGGAGAGAATGTTGACAAGGCTTTGAGTCGGCCATAAGCCGGGCACTGCCAAGGAGACCCAGGAAATCCCGGAAACCCTCGTTTGAGGATGTTGGGGAGAAAGGAGGCCCAAGTTTCAGGCTCCAAGGTAGCCCCTGACACCCTGGGAGGGCCAGGAAGAGGCTGGAAGGGACTTCTTGGCCCCAGACCCCCAGGGACGCTAAGACTTGCTCACTCGCCTGGTGTTCCCCGACCCATCCCAAACCCAAAGGCCCCCTGGGTCTCTCATACAGGAGACGGGCCTCAGAGTGAGGGTCAGACCCTAGAATCGACTCCTCTGACCCGGTCTAAGCAGATCGCTCAGAGCTGACGTGGTCCATACCCCCTACCCCCATCCCACATCCAAATACCCAAGGCAGCCACGTTTTAAGTAAGCCTCTGCAGCATCCATGAAACGGTACTTCCTCTGAATGGCCACAGTCAAAACCACATAGAGTCAGGCGGGACGACACTCTGATGTCTGAGAGGGGTGAGAGAGAGCCACGCCTGGAGACCACAGGGCACCGCCACACACGGCAAGTGCCCGGACCCCGACAGGTGCCCGACGGCGACCCACACGAGGCCAGGCTGACCTCCCGGCAGCGAAGACACTCTGGAGATGGAGGCTCAGCTCCAAGTGTCTCTGACTCATCCCTGACCACACACCTGTCATCTTTAGGTGAGAGAGCCAGACATGTGGAGGAAAAGGATGCGCAGTGACCAGAGCGCACAGCAGCTGTAACCTCCGAGCAGAGCGACCCATCTGCCATGGGGCCAAGAGGCCCGAGGCCCAGGCTCTGCGTGGGTAGCAGGCTCAGCGGCCGGCCAGGGCCTTGAGTGTGTGGTCTCCACACGGCACCCTTCTCCAACCCCACGTCTGAAACTCAGACCCCGTATCGAAAGCTGCTTTCCCTACCGCTCTCTGCTACTAACAGGCACCCAGGCCTGTCCAGGGGGCAGTTACCAAAACATCACCAGATGCCCACAATCTGCTCTTCCATCTGGAAGGAGGAAAGCCCTTTATTTTGGAGACGAAAAACAAAACCCTGGAATCCAGGAGGAAGGCAGGCCAGCAGGGGCAGGCCCCCACGGGGCGCCTACCTGAATTTCCCGGTCCGCACCTGCAGGGCTCTCATCCCGCACCGCTGGGCACCGCCCACGTCGCCCACGATGTCGTCCCCGATCATGATGGCCTGTCGGGCAGACAGTGAAAGGCGCTGAGAAGTGGTGTCGGGCGGCTTTCTTCCTGCGCTCCCTCATTTTTTCTGACATCATAAACCTCTTGATTTGATGTTTCAAAGCACCATCATACACATTAAACAAGGTAATACTGTCGTCATATTGACTAAAAGTCAACCCGCTTGAATATATCTCGCACTGCCCGCCATGAGCTGCAGCTCTGAATGGTGCATACTTGGGGAACGTAAAATCAACTGACACGTATCGAAGTGATACAAGGTGGGCTTCCCTGGCGGCTGAGCGGTAGAGCATCCGCCTGCCAAGGCAGGGCATGCAGGTTCAATCCCTGATCCGGGAAGATGCCCCATGCCAAGGAGCAACTAAACCCGGGCACCACAACTCCTGAGCCTGGGCTCGAGTGCTGGGAAGCCACGATTACTGAAGCTCTAGAGCCCTCGAGGCCGTGCTCTGCAACCAGAGAAGCCATCACAGTGAGAAGCCCACGCTCTGCAACCAGAGATCAGCCCCGGCTCCCCACAACTAGGGAAAAGCCGCACAGCAATGAAGACCCAGCACAGCCAGAAATAAACACACAGGTGCCACAGGGACACATGGGGAGTTGACACTGTCTCACCTCTGCTCGAAAACAGGCTGAATTTCACCATCAGCTAAATACTCTGTAGGGCTTCCCTTGGGGCTCAGCTGGTAAAGAATCTGCCTGCAATGCGGGAGACCTGGGTTCGATCCCTGGGTTGGGAAGATCCCCTGGAGGAGGGAAAGGCTACCCACTCCAGTATTCTGGCCTGGAGAATTCCATGGACAGGGGAGCCTGGTGGGCTACAGTCCGTGGGGTCACAAAGAGTCAGACATGACTGAAACGACTTAGCACACACACAAAAATATCCAGTACTCAGAAAGGTAAAATTTAATAAAAATAAATCCCATCCAATTAAAAAAACGATCAGACGTGCAAAGACGACAAAGAATCACACACAATGAAGAGGAAAATCAACCAAAACTGAACTGGCACTGACCCAGATGTAAGAATTAGCAGACAAAGGCATTGAAGCAGTTATTATAACTGTATTCCATATGTTCCCAAAGTGAAGAAGAGACAAATATCCAAATCCAGCTTCTAGAGCGGTAAACTACAACGTCTGGAACGAAACACAAAAACACCGGATGAGATTAAATCCAGGTAAGACAATGAGGAAAAAAAGAGTAATCGACTTGAAGACACAGCAATAGAAACAATCTCAAATGAAACACAGCAAGAAAAAAAAATATTTTTAAGAAAATGAACAGAGTGGACTATGGCGAAACTTCAAAAGGCCTGGTGTAACCGGAATCCCTGCAAGCAAGATGTTCAGAGAGGAGGCAAAAACAATATTTGAAGAAATAGTGCCTGAAAAATTTCCAAACTCAACAAAAATGATAAATCCACAGCTCCAAGATCCCAATCAATACCAAGCACAAGAAACACGAAGAAAGTTACATCGAAGCACAACATAACCAAATTGCTCAAAACCAATGACAAGGAGAAAATCTTAAAAACAGCTGGAAGACTTAGAGAATGAACTTATGGTTGCCGGGAGGAAGGACTGGGAGGAGGGATAGAGAGTTTGCAATGAACAGGTGTGCACACTGCTATTTTTAAAATGCATAACCAACAAGGACACTTAAGCGGCCCAGACCACAGAACTGCTCAACAGTTACCAACCGAAAGCGTCGGGGGCGAGTGGCGCAGTCAGCATTTGTGTTGCTGAGACCTTAGTCATCACTGGTAGGCGTCCTTTCAACATCAACCTATGTGATAAATATTACCGTTTACATGGATTCATATTCTTTACGTGAAAGTGGCTCAGTCATGTGTGACTCTTTGCAACCTCATGAACTGTTCAGTCCAAGGACTTCTCCGGGCCAGAATACTGGAGTGGATAGCCTTTCCCTCCTCCAGGGGATCTTCCCAACTCAGAGATCAAACCCAGGTCTCCCCGCATTGCAGATGGATTCTTTACCAGCTGAGCCACAAGGGAAGCCCAATACTGGAGTGGGTAGCCTATCCCTTCTCCAGAGGATCTTCCCAACCCAGGAATCGAACAGGTGTTGATTCTTTATGTAAATAAATGCATTTTCAAAGAAGAAAAAGAGCAGCCTCCCTCACTCAACTACTGCACTGATTTAAGGGAGAAGGCAATGGCACCCCACTCCAGCACTCTTGCCTGGAAAATTCCATGGGCGGAGGAGCCTGGTAGGCTGCAGTCCATGGGGTCACTAAGAGTCGGACACGACTGAGTGACTTCACTTTCACTTTTCACTTTCATGCATTGGAGAAGGAAATGGCAACCCACTCCAGTGTTCTTGCCTGGAGAATCCCAGGGACGGGGGAGCCTGGTGGGCTGCCGTCTATGGGGGTCACACAGAGTCGGACACAGCTGAAGTGACTTAGCAGCAGCAGAAGCAGCAGTGCAAGTCAAGTCTAACACATCAGACACCAAACCAGATACGTTCCCAAGTCTGATCAGAAATGTCCTTGGTGGGAGGTCAGACAGGCCCAAGGAGCCAGGCTCCCAGGGCACGGTGAGTGTCCCGATGTTGACGGGGAGACAGGCTTTGAAACTGACAATTATTCCACAAGTTTCTCTGAAATTCAGATGCTGGGTAGTACCAACCAGTGAACAAATGCAGAAACCCAAACCAAGAAAAGTAGAAATGATGACCGTGAAGCAGTTACAGGCTAGGGGACTCTTACCCATCTATTTGAGCTCTGCCTGTGACGAGTCCAGATGGAATGTCCCTTCCATCTCGGAGTGATAGGGGTGGAGACAGGGAATACAGAGGCTGGCCCCATGCGACCAGCAGACTTGTCAGACTGAGCGCAAGGCTCAGATGGGACCAGAGAAAAAGTCGGCTGGGATCCCAGCTGTGCGATGGGCTAGCCCTGCAGTCTCATGATCCACTTCAGTCCATACAGTGGGTACAACTAATGTGGTGTTTAAACAGAAACACAAAAGTTAAGCATCCAGGGCAGTGCCTGGACATAAGAAGCTATCTGTACATGTTTAAAGGAAAATACATTAGGAAATGTTTTATTGAGGAAACTCCTAATCTAGCCCTATTAGAGACAGTCCACGGTCCTCACGACGGGCCTCCAGTGCCCCAGCCCTTCTGTATTGGGTCTTCCATGGGCCGGGCGGTTGGGACACAGTGACTTAGAAACACAGTCCCCACCCTTGTGAAGCTCCCAGTGGAAGGCAGAAGACAGATGTTCATGAGGTAATTTCACACACACATAGCCAGGACCTGCCGTAAAGCGCAGGGAGGAAAAAACACAGGGTGTGGTCAAGCCTGACCTCATGGGGCTCGCAGTGGTCAGGGAAGGCTTCCTGGAGGAGGTGAGGCTTTGAGCTCGGATCTGAAGGGAATGAGGTGTCAACCAGGCTAGCGGGTATAGGAGGAGGAAGGGTGAGAGCCTTCCCCGAAGAAGACACCACATGTGTGTCAACCACAGGTCAATAAACCTGAAGCAAATGTCCTTGGAAGCGTCTCCTGAATGGACCTTCAAATAACAAGGAATCATGAGGCACTTGTGGACGAGGGAACAAAGGCTGAGCTGGTGCCACCCCAGGTGCCAGGGAGGCAGTTTCAGGTGAACACGAGGGTTTCCTAACAATTAGCATGGACTGCCTCAGAGGTACCAGACCCTGGTCACTTAATCATATTCCAGCAGAGACCAGCGGGGCCTCCATCAGAGAAGCTACTGCAGGACACTGGCCCCCGGGAGCTTGAGCAGGTGGCTGATGACCGCTAGGACTGAGAATTCCGCTGACCGCGAGGAGCTGCAGCCCCTGCGGGACACACAAGGTACCTGAACTATACTGCATTTCGTCCCAAACTTCATGCTCCTCTGGGCCGTCCACCACCCAAACTCACATTCGCCAGCGTGCGTTATGCGTGCTGTTGATGCGCGATTTGATTTTAGGGAGAACAGCATGTACATTTTTAATACAATCCTTAGTATTTATTTTTAGAGTAATCTATTTATGGTGAGTGATTCTGGTTGTCCATTTAGAGTAGGGATCGAAAGCTTCTCTTAAAATACGTTTAAGTTTACAAAATGAATCAATTTAAAGAAACATTAAGTTAATAATAGTGCCGCGGGGCAAGTATTCAGATATGGTAAAGCTGGATTTTTTTTTTTTTTTCCCTAGAAAGTGATGCTGGGGAAAACACTGTCAAATCCAAATGGGTTCATTTTCGTGTCTACAAGCTCCTATGCAGTGTGTGGAAATCATCCATCACCCAAGAAGAAACAACCAGTGACAACCCACATTCCTTGAAGTGGGAACTGCCTCAAAGATGCTGCACACACGTGAGTCTAAGGGTACCTACAAAGCCAGGGTCACCTGGGCAACCACACAGCTCGCCTGGCAGGAGAGGGCTGGGGCAGGTGGGCAACCAGCCTAGGCAGCAGGCCAGGCACAAGCTCCAGGAGGAGATTCTGTTCTGACTTCTCAGGGAGTTATCCTGACACTGTCAGGTCAGCCTCTAAACATCCACTGCAGTTCCAGCTGAGGGCCCTGTCCACTGCTGCCAGGGGTCCCGGGGGCCACCTTGCTAGAAGGCTCCTTGGAAATGAAACGGTCTTCCAATTATTAAACGTCATGCCTGGCATCTTTCACGCTCTGGGGAAAATATAACTTGGCACGCACACACACACATACACATGTGTGTGCATGCAGCAGAAATTCCTCGCCACTCAGAACAGAGGCTCTGGGCCTTTCTGGGTGAGAACATTTGCGGAGGTGACCCGTGGAGGCGGAACCGGGGAAATCTGGGCCATTGGAGGAAGCTCACCGAGGAGCAGCAGCTACAGTTCTGCCTGATAACCCAACAGCTAAGCCCTGGCAGAGCCCAGAGTTGTGGGTGGGTGGAGGGGAGGGGCAGGGTGCGGGACCCCCTGGTCCGCGGCCGCCGGCGCAGCGAGGCCTGTCTGGGCCAGCTTGTGGGCTCCGCATACCAAAACGCGCTCCGGCCCCTGGGGAATCTCACAGATTTACTGTCGGTGAAGGGCAATAACCACGCAAGGAGGAGCAATTATTGCCAAATCATTTAGGATTTAAAAAATCATTGGCAAGAAGATAGAGGTCAAGAGGTGCGCTGTCAGGGGAAATAAAAAACCCTACCTGCCAGGCCTGGATTGCACTTCCCTCTGACTGCAATATGGTGCAGGGAAGAAGGAGACACACACACCAAGCGGCCGGCTCCCACGGAACAGAGACCCGGGAGCCGGAGGCGCACCAGAGCCCTTGAGGTAGGTTTTCAGGTCTGAGTTCAAGATGCAGAATTCATTTGTTCTTCTTAAATATCTATCTGCCCATCATGGTCTCCCCTTCCCGCCATCCTAGGTACCAGGGGAAGAACCCATTCCAACAAGTGGCGATGTCTGGGACACAACTTCCAGTGAAGGCCAAACTTTCCCAAGAAAGTTCACTTCTCATGAAATGTCTAGTGATTCCCAGGCTCTGCCAGGAGGAACACTTCTTCCTGCCATGGGGTACCAAACAGCAGGGCTGGTGGTGAAGAAGCAGTGGACTCAGCCTGCACTTCAGCCCCGCGGGACCCGGACCCCTACTTAGAGCCGCCTCGAGAAAATACCTAGCTCTGGAGCCCCAGACCCTCAGCCTGCAGGCTCACATCTGGAGGCCGGTCATCGCTGAGGCAGCTCCCCCACCGTCTGACACATTCGTAAGGAATATATCAATACAGCAAAACCCCAAGTCGCTATTTTATATAAAGTAAGAAACAACGCTATTGGTGAGGATGTCGGGAAATGAGCACTTGCAAGTACAGCTGGTGAGGAAGTCGAATCGCTATGGCCTTTCTGAAATAGAAATGAACAATGTGCATCCTGACATGGCAACCACACCCTCAGGGTTTCTAGAAAAACAATTTAAAAGGTACCAAAGGAATACGAGGTGTTCATGAGGCTTATGTACAAGAGGGAAACTGGAAGCAATCTAAATGTCCAACTACAGGGGACTGTGAAAGCACGGTACGGTAGCAAGGGGTTGGGAGGACAGACCCGTGCTTAAGAACATTACGGCAGTCCCTGTGACAGAATGCTCTGTAGCCGCAAAAATTACTTTGTGGAAGTGCCTGAATCTGCACAAAGGAAACTGTTCCCAAAGTTACAGGGCACGGATGGGAATCAGGTTTCAAACAGCAGATGCAGGATTATCCAACTTTGTGTTAAAAATGTGTGTACGCTTGCATGCTAAGTCGCTTCAGTCATGTCTGACTCTTTGCGACCCCATGGACTGCAGCCCGCCAGGCTCCTCTGTCCATGGGATTCTCCAGGCAAGAGTACTGCAGTGGGTTGCCATGTCCTTCTCCAGGGGATCTTCCTGACCCAGGGAACGAACCCATGTCCCTTACGTCTTCTGCAATGATAAGCAGGTTCTGTACCACTGCTGCCAGCTGGGAAGCCAGAAGCCCCCCAAAATGTGTGCACAGACCCCCCAAAAACTGGAAAGATTAAGCATGATTTGTGTTATTCTGGGTTAGGGGATGAACATTGTTTTTTTCCCCTTGTACTTTCTGAATTTTATCCATCTCCTTTAACAAATATGAGTTACCTCATAATCAGATTTTTTTATTTTTAATTGTGTTTTGAGGAGAAGGAAAGCAAAATCTACTTTAAAAGGCGTTAGGGGAGGAAACGTCTTAGGGAAAAGCTGAGATGGGAGGTTTTAAAGGTCCCTTATGTCTGAGAAAAAGCACAAAGGTAATCCCAGGGTTGGCATTTCCTGGAACCCCCCCACCCAGGGCTGGAGGCAGAGCCAAGTTCAAAGCTGGGCTGCAGCAGCTCGGGCCCTATCTTTCCCAGTGGTCCCACCGCCCCAGCAAGTGGTCTCCAAGCTGACACCCAAAAACCACATGCCCAGCTGGTGGGGAGGATGGGCTGGAGGAGGGCTAGGCCGACAAAGGGAAGAAGACGGGCCTTCCATGCAGATGTTCACTCCACACCCACGGGCCTCCCTGCCAAGGGCACAGACTGTCCCCATGGCCCACACCTCGAATGAATGCCCTGAGAACCAGGGAACAAAGCGATGCGGCAAGTCCTTCTCTTACGCCTGGCTCTCTTTGGATAAACCCACAAACCTTGTCCCCATTTTTTTTTTTTTTGGATGCGCTGGGTCTTGGTTGTGGTATGAGGGCTCTAGTTCCCTGACCAGGGATCAAACCTGGGCCCCTGCATTGGGGGCACAGAGTCTTAACCACTGGAGCACCAGGGAAGTCCCCTCGCCCCCGCTGTTGAAAGGCTGTCCTCAGAGTACTCACCATCACCACCCGCAATCTTGTCTAGCTTTATTTTCTACATTCTGCCAACAAGAAATATTTTAACTTTTTTTTTTCAAAATGGAATATATCACACTACTAAATACACCTTTTCAAAGCCAAATGTTCTGACATGTCGCTGCCACCACCCTGAGAATTGGGGAGCAGCAGAGACCCAGAGGGACTGGGGGCCTCACTCCATCTGCAGAGGAATCTGGGCTCCAACAGCAGGCTTTCCTGTGACCACCCCCCAGTGCCCTGGTTCTCAACTGGGGGCGATTTTGCTCCCCTGGGACATCTGGCAACGTCTGGGAACACCTGTGGCTTCACAATTGGGGGACGATAGGGGTTGAAAAAAGAAAGTGAAAGTGAAGTCGCTCAGTCGTGTTCGACTCTTGTGACCCCGCGGACTGTAGCCCTCCAGGCTCCTCTGTCCATGGGATTTTCCAGGTAAGAATACTGGAGTGGATTGCCATTTCCTTCTCCAGGGGATCTTCCCTACCCAGGGATCGAACCCAGGTCTCCCGCACTGCAGGCTGACGCTTTACCGTCTGAGTCACCAGGGAAGTTGGGGGACGATGGGGGTTACCCTCACCATAAATAATGATCTGGCCCCAAAATGTCAACAGTGCCACAGCTGAGAAACCCTGCCTTAACCTTAAGATGGGGTTACTGGAGTAAGGATTTCACGAAGTATGTGGGAACATGGCAGGTCCCAGGTGTGCCCGGCACACGTGGGGCTCAAGCCTCAGGTTCCTCATCTGTGAAATGGGCATCCTCAGCTTCCAGGCTGCTGAACACTGGCTTCTGGTGCTAAGCACTGTGGTCTGAACAGTCTCCATTTCCATTAAACACGCACAGTTTGCAGTTGATGGAGTTTCTCAGGATCATGGAAAACTGCCAAAACCTTCGCATCATTTGGGCTTTGGTATGCAGCAATAAAACCACCCACTGATTCAGAAGCCTTCAACTATGAGAATTAGGTATTTCTAGAAGTAAACTTTAAGGTATGTTATTCTTTGCCTTATTAGCGAATCCCAGAAAGGCCCTGGTTACCTCGAAGAGGCCGGCCTTTCCAATCTATTAGAGTAATCCCGGCAATCTGTTATTTCTAGGCTATCAAGGAAAGGTTAAAATGAAAATTGGATTTGGGGAGTTATAGCCATTCCGAGTGCAGGTGGAAAACTCCTCGGCAGCGAGAAGCGGGTCTGGGCCTGGGAAGAAGCAGTTATCAAGGGAAATGACTGGTGATAACTTTATTGATTAAAGCAGCTTGAAAAATGTAAGGTTTGCCACAGCCTGGCACTTGAGCGGCAAGATAGCCCCTCGCGGGCATTTCTCATTAAAAATAGAGAAGCAGGAGCAGACAATGATTACCCTGCGCCTAAGACACAGTTCATTCAAAACGGCCTTGTTTTGGAATACCGCTTTAAAATGTCTACAAATCCTGAGGCTTGAATAACATTAAGGGATAATTCAGAAAGAGGGTGGGGCGGGGCGGGTGTTAAGAACATGCCAGTGCCCATGAACTGTCTGTCAAGAGGGGGAGACAGAGAGGATGATAATGTGGGGGGGAAATAAGATGCAGCTTTGTCACCTGTGCTCAGAGCCACCAGAGAAAACAATTCCTTAGTGACCCAGAGCCACAGAGGCTCACAATGCCTGGACAGCACAGGGACCCCAACCACAGTAGCCACACAAGGAATTCAAAACCCCTAACCCCCACCCCGTACCCCACGGCCCTGGCATCAAACAAGAAGTCTGATCAACCTGAACCCTCAAAGGGGCTCGGAGCCTCTTCGGGGGGGAGGGCAGTTTCTCATTCAGAATGTGAAAGATGCTGACCGTGAAAGTAACTGGAAAACACCAGACAGACAGACAAAAGGAGGGCGGGAAGGGGATTAACCAAGGTAAGCTCTGAAAAGACAACCAAGACATTATCGCTTCTTAATACTCGGCTCTTCTGGTCCTAATTTCTAGGCTGTGGCAGTCTGCTGTTTTGCTGGTTGGGGGAGGTGGGGGAGACTGCCAACATATGGCTGTGACCATAGTGCTGACGTAATTCTAAATACTGATTTTTTTAACTCAAATTACAACAGCAACCTTTCTCCCACTCTATAAAAAAAAATGATCTTAAGAATGTATTCTTTCAAATTATCTATGAGCAGGATACAAATATTATGTAGTTGCTTATGTTTAAGAAATGGAAAACCAAGCTATGATATTTATAAAAAAGGACCATGTGACGAGAGATGGGTGGGAAGAGTAGGGAAAGGCCAGAAGCTAGAGGTCCCTGAAGGTATCTTGTTTCGTGGATCTGATTTCAGATCCATGTGAATTTTTACATACCTGTGAAACAAATTTAAACGTTGGAAAGCAAATCCCTTAAAAATTGGAAATACAGTGAGTTTAAGGCGACTCCTGTTGGTGACACACACACACGCCTGGTGAAATAATGGTGGCTTTAAAAAAACAGTGTCAAGGGACTTCCCGGGTGGTCCAGTGGTTTAAGAATCTGCTTTCCAAAGCAGGGGACGCAAGTTGGGTCCCTGGTCAGGGAATTAAGGTCCCATATGCCTCGAGCAAGCAACTCAGCCCCCAAGCCGCAACTACTGAAGCCGGTGCGCGGAGATCCCACGCTCCGCAACAAGAGAAGCTGCTGCAGTGGGAAGCCCGCGCACAGCAACGAGAGGCAGAGGCAGCTCGTAGAGGCTCCTGCTGGTCAAAGATGTGAGCCCTAAACACGAGAAACTGCAACGGGGTAGAACACATCGACTATGCTTTTATTTATTTATTTATAGAGCTACAGAGTTTTAAATCCCCAAGGCATTGGGAGAGTGCTAGAGAGCCAACTCACTTTGAAAGCTCATAAATAATAGCAAAGAAACAGGCATTTGTCTGGAGTTTCGTACATGAACTGCACTTCGGGGGAATCAGATGACGGGTGGGGAGTGCCCCTATATAGAAGTCATCCAGAGAAAAAGAGAAGCAGGAATGACACAGGATTCAAGCATCACCGTTCTGCAGAGCTCAGTGGATATATGGGGTCACGCGCCCATCACTCACAGCTGCTAGCACCGCAGAAGACACCTAGGCCCTGGAGGAGGACGCATTGTCCCCCGTAAAGCAGTCGTCGGAAAACCGAAACAGACGCTCAGGAAGCGTCCTGGTCTAACCATCAACACACAGGAAACCAGGGCAGCATGAGACAGGGCAGCGCTGAGGCACAATCCACTAAATCTGGACTGTGGGGAACTCTACAGCACAAACGGCCCAGACGCTTCTTCACAACGTTGCAAGGAATCCAAGAGGGAGATGGGAAAGGCGTGGGAACGGACAGATGAGCAAACACTTGAGAATCACATCAACCGATCACAGTGTAAGGACCTCATTTGGGTCCCGATTCAAACAAACTGCAAGCGACGCAACAATTATATGACAATCAGGGAAATGTGAACCATGGCTGGACATTTAAAGGTAATAAGGAATTATTAGTATTATTAATACTTAGATGTGATAATGACATTATCCGTGATTGTAAAAGATTTCCTGTCCTAGAGACACTTGGAAATATCTGCAGATGAAGTGATAATTTGCATCTGAGGGATGATTCAAAATAAATAGAGGAGAGGAGAAATAAGAGTATAGATTAAACGAGTGAAAGAAAGTAAAAGTGTGAGTCACTCAGTCTGATTGCCTGTGACCCCACGGACTGTAGCCTGCTAGGCTCCTGTGTCCATGGAATTTTCTAGGCAAGAATACTGGAGTGGATAGCCATTCCCTTCTCCAGGGAATCTTCCCAACCCAGGGGTCAAACTCTAGTCTCCTGCATCAATGGCAGATTCTTTACCATCTAAGCCACCACGGAAGTCCTAAACAAGCGGCTACTACATCTCCAAAGGGGTCCCAATGGTCAAATATGGGACAATCTGGGCAAGAAAATGACAGCAGGAATGGATTGTGACTCGTGGAATAAAACAGAGAGCCTTGAGTCCATGTTAGAGTAAATTAAAAGGATAGTGGGAGGAAAAGGAAAGCTCCTCCTTATCGTACATTCTAATGAATAAATGCAGAGGAACCGCGGAGATGGGGAATCTCCACTTGGCAAACACCAGAGTGACAGCTGTTACAAGTACGAGCTGTCCATGGGTGCTGAGACTAGGAGAGGAGAAGAATGACGAAAGAGGATATTCACCTGGGATTAAAATCCCCCCCGCCTCTGCGAGTCACAGAGGGCCACAGCAACTGTCTCCCCGCAGCGGAGAGCGGGGCGCCGGCGATGGCGGTCTAAGTGACCACCACCAATGGGCAGAGTGCCAGCCTGTGCCTCCTGAAGGGACACACCCCCAGGGCCCAGCACCGTGTCTGTGAAACGCATGACCAGGATTAAATATGCCAGGAATGCAAAGCCTACACTTAAATCATGAGGAAACAGCAGGGACATTCTATGAAAAGACTGGCCAGTACTCTTCCAAAGGGCTTTCCAGGTGGCGTTAGTGGTAAAGAACCCGCCTGCCAAAGCAGGAGACATAAGAGAAGTGGGTTTGATCTCTGGGTCGGGAAGATCCCCTAAAAGAGGGCTTGGCAACCCACTCCAGTATTCTTGCCTGGAGAATCTCGTGGACAGAGGAGCCTGGTGGGCTACAGTCCAGGGGTCTGCAAAGAGGCAGACACGACTGAAGTGACTTAGCATGCATGCACTCTTCCAAAACCGCCAGGGTCCTGAAAGCCAAAAAGACAGACAGGAGGTGCTCACAGTAGAGGGTGGGTGGGGGTGGGGGTATGACACCAATACAGTGTGTCCAGAAACAGAGGCCCCCTGGCTAGTCAGCATTGGAGTCAAGGCTGCGCTCCCCCTTTTGTAATCGGCCAGTTCTCGTTATGGAAGATGTCAGCCTTTGGGGAAGCTCTAAGGACACATGGGAATTCTCCGCACTATTTTTGCAACCTCTCTGTGCGTGGGAAATTGCTTCAGAATGAACAGTTAAACACAGTTCTTAAAAGTGCTTATTAGCTGATAATTACTGATGGATACCTGGGGTCTCATTATGTTCCTCTCTCAATGTCAACAGATATTTGAAACGTTCCATGACAGAAAGTTAAAAAGAGACTGGTTTAAAAGACAAGACAACCTTATTTGGATTCATTTAAAAGAAATTTACATAAAATACATTTCTGAGACAGCCAGGGAAATTTAAACATGAACTGATGGACAGGGAGGCCTGGCGTGCTGTGATTCATGGGGTCGCAAAGAGTCGGACACGACTGAGCGACTGAACTGAACTGAACTGAACTGAAGGAATTACTACCGGTTTTGTTAGGGAGGTGGTTTTTTCTTTTAGGTAGGGGTTTTTTTCAACATGAAAAAATAACATAAAAGTTACCAATGTAGCCATTTTAAAGTGTACAAATCAGAGGCATTAAAGTACGCTCACAATGTTGTAAAACCATCACCACCTCTGAGTTACAGACATTTTTATCACCCCAAAAGGAGACCTCATACCCACTGGCAGTCACTCCCCATTCCTCCACACTCCCAGCCCCTGGCAACCACTAATCTATGAATATTTTATGTCTCTATGGATTGCCTATTCTGGATATTGGACTTCCCTGGTGGTTCAGCAGTAAAGAATCTGCCTGCCAATGCAGGAGCCCTGGGTTCAATCCCTGGGTCAGGAAGATCCCATGGAGAAGGAAATGGCAACCCAACTCCAGTATTCTTGCCTGAGAAATCCCTCATGGAGAAGAGCCTGGCTTTCTGCAGTCCTTGGGGTCGCAAAGAGTCAGATACAACTTAGCAACTAAACAAAGTCTGGACACTGCATATAGTACATAAATATGAAATACATACAATGCGGCCTGTTGTGACCGGCTTCTTTAACGTACCATTTTGTTTTCGGGGTTCATCCACACAGCAGTATTTTTCAGTGCTTCATTCCTTTTACCGCTGATACACTCCACTGGGACAGCAGACTGCATTCCCTGCGCCCATTCAGAGGCTGATGGACACGCGTGTTATTCCCACCTTTTGGTTACTGTGAACAGTGCTGCTATGAACATTCATGTGTAAGTTTTTGTTTGAGCACTGGTTTTCAATCCTTTGGGATATATACCTAGGAGTGGAATTGCTGGGGTCATACAATAATTCCACATTCAACTTACCATGGAACTGTTTTCCATAGTGGCTGTTTTCCATAGTGGGTTCTCCATTTTACACCTATACCAGTATTTGTATATTAGGGTTCCAGTTTCTCCACGTCCTCCCAGTTCAGCTCAGTCACTCAGTCACGTGCGACTCTTTGCGACCCCATGGACTGCAGCACGCCAGGCCTCCCTGTCCATCACCAGCTCCCGGAGTTTACTCTAACTTATGTCCATTGAGGTGGTGATGCCTTCCAACCATCTCATCCTCTGTCGTCCCCTTCTCTTCCCGCCTTCAGCGTTTCCCAGCATCAGGGTCTTTTCCTATGAGTCGGTTCTTTGCATCAGGTAGCCAAAGTATTGGAAATTTCAGCTTCAGCATCAGTCCTTTCAATAAATATTCAGGACTGATTTCCTTTAAGATTGACTTGACTTGACATCCTCCCAAAGCTTGTTATTATAACCTTTTAAAACTATTATGGTTGTCCAAGCGGGTGTGAGGTGGGATCTCACTGGGGTTTTGATTTGCATTTCTTGAATGAGAGATAATGCTGAACACCTTTTTGTGTTTTTTCATTACTGTTAAATGTCTTAATGCACTGTAATCAGGTCAAAAATGACCATCTTGTTTTTGAAAGGCATACTACGATCTGAAAGGCCATAACATTGAGTATGGGATTTGCTTTATAATACAGCAGCAAAAAAAAAAGAAAGTAAATTTCCAAAAAGAACAAAAAGGGATAGAAGAAGGGAAAGTGATATAATCTTTTAAATGCTGCATCTGCGTGACAGACAGACGAGGAGAATCACTGTGTCATTCTGCTTTTGTGAGTGTTTGAAATCTGCCACAATAAAACAAATTTTAACGTTTGTCACAATGAACTGAAGTTGTGAAAATCAGGTTCTTTATTCCTGTCACCTTCAAAACTTATGTCTTGAACGAGTGAAATAAATTCCTGCTCTACCAGCCTCACAGGGTACTACTGCCCGTGAGGGACCCCCGAGACCTGTGCTTTCTGACTTTCAGGCGAGGTTTGGGTGTGGGAGTTCCAGACTTCCACGGCTGTGTGCTCTTTTTCTAAGCATCGTGAGAGACCAGCACTCTAGACTGGAACACGTGTGGGAAATTCTAGTCCAACAGGGAGGAAGCAGCAAGGGGACCCTGCGGCACCAGCCTTGCCATAGGATGCTGATATGGTCCCCTGGTGCCCTGTCCAAAACGGAGCAGGACACCCTGGCTGCCTGCAGACGCATGCCCGCTGCTTCTTCAACAACGCTGTCAGGATCCCACCGGCCAGAGGGGACCAGCTCACTCTACCTGGGAAGCGGGGTGGGAGGACGCTAAAATCATAACTGCTTTTTTTTTTCCTCTGGAGATGTATGTTTGGAAGGCAACATGTATCAAAAGCAGTTATAATGTGGGACTTCCCTGGCGGTCCAGTGGTTAAGACTCTGCACTCCCACTGCAGGAGGCATGGGTTCAACTCCTGGTCAGGGAACTAAGATCCCGCAGGCTGACCAGTGTGATCAGAAAAACAAGCTGTAATGTAAACGTGGCCAGGTGCATGATTTTATCCCTGCATATTCTTTTCATCTTGCTGGACACTGTCTTTCCAATGAAGCAGTTTCAGTACACTGACCAGACTTGTCCACTCTGGTCCTTCCAAAGAGGCAGCAAAAGTCTTAGGAAAAGCCACGGGCATGTCTCTTTCGCACTCTTGTTGTTTAGTCGCGAAGTCCTGTCCGACTCTGCGCCCACCAAGCACCTCTGTCCCTGGGATTTCCCAGGCAACAATACTGGAGGGGTTGCCACTTCCTTCTCCAGGGGATCCTCCCGACGCAGGGACTGAACCCTCACACTGATACTGATTCGGCAGGTTGAGAGCGTTCAGTGGGCCTCCTTGGCTGGCTTTCCCCGCCTTCCCAGTCAGATCCACTCTCATGCATGGGGATGGAGGAGGGAGAGGGATACCAGCTTGGCTGCCTGAGCCCCCAGACTCATCTCAGATGCCCAGGCTGCCCCCAGGAGCACTCTGGCCTCCCCCGACAGCTGCCTCCGCATACACACTTTGTGGGGAGCCGGCTTACCTCATGGGCTTCCACCCCCATCTCTTGCAGGGCTGACTTGAAAAACTCGGGGGAAGGCTTTCCCACCACCTCGGCTTTGATACCACAGGCATACTGGGAGAAAGAGAAGGACACAGCACGGGTTAGGGACCAAGGGACCGGGGCAGGGGAACTCTGGCCTGGTGAAATCTTCCCCCTGGGGAATCAAAAAGAAATGCCCCAGTGTGTACCCAGGGGCCTCCAAGGGGCAAGACACGTGGGCCGAGAGGCAGGCCTTGTGGGTGAGCGTCACAACCAGGCTGCCCAGGGTGCTGGGGGCACCCCCCACCAGGCCCCTGCCACCTGCCCCAGGGCCAGACAACCTCCGAGGGGCGTTAGGGGCTCTCCTCTGCATTCCTGCTTCTCCTCCCTTCCTCTCTCCCTTCCCCCAGCTCTGTCTCAGGTCCTTCTCCTACGGATAAAAGGCCCAGGGCCCCAGCCCCCCACCTGAGTGCAGGTAGGCAGGCGCCAAGGCGGCAGTGACCCAGGGCTGACCTGGGCGGGGAGCCCAGCTGAGCCCAGCCCTGGAAACCGGAGGAGGGGACTGGGAAGGAGTCCAGTTAGCACACACACACAGTCTGAGGTGCTGCAGAAAAGCAGGGCGAGGGACGAGGCAGGTGCGCAGGGATCTTAAGGAGCCAAGAACCCGAAGGAAAGGCGCAGAGCATGCCGGGAGGCCCAGTGGGGCAGAGGCCGGGGGTGCGGGGTCAGGGTCCCGGGAGGCGGACGGGAGGGAGCGACAGGGAGCAGGGGTCGACCAGCGCAGCTGAGCGGCCAAGCTCCAGAGGAGGCGAAGGGCCGGGCTTGAAGCCGCGAACACGGCGTCCAACTTGGAAAACATAAAGGCACTTGGGACGCCGAGCACCCCGTCTTCTCCAGGAAGTCCAGAACAGTCTGGAAGGCCCTGAGACCGGAAGAGGGTCGGGCAGACCCAGGCAGGTACCTCAAGAGCCTTCATGTAGGGACCGACGTCCAGCATCAGGCCAGAGGTCTCCTTGTAGTAACGTCTAGAAAAGAGCCAAGGAGGACAGGGTGAGCTGAGATCAGGGACCTGGGAAGCACAGAGGAGAAACCGCCCTGTCCCGGTTCTGGGCCAGCCCAAGAGGGCTGAGTCCCGGGCCAGGGTGAGGGCAGACGCCACACTGAGAGTGACCGACGGAGGTCAGCACAAGAGCCCAGCAGTGGCCAGCACGCCGGGGCGGGGGGGGGGAGGAGGGGGGAGAGATGGGGGGCCGGCAGCTCGCAGTCAGAATGGCTCCCTGCTGCCAGCAGCGAGGGGACCCCACCACAGTGATGAACGGGGGACCCCGGGGGCAGCTGGGTCCAGTTGCTAACACAGAAAAACACAAGTGACCTGTGTTCTGGGAAAGGGCAGCCGGTTCACAGAGCATGTGGCGAACCCCTAATTGCTAATAATTAACCCCTAATTGCTGTCTGGAGAAGAAAACTCCATTAGTTCCACAGCATCTCCTAGCAGCCGGAGGGTCAGGAGATGTGCCAGGCCTCACGGGCGCCAGATGCTTCTATGAGACGACAACTGTTTCTCCCTGTCTTGCTGGAGGCCGAGACGGCTTGGCTCCCGGCAGCGCCTCCCAAGACAGTCTCACCTCTTCCCTCCTGTGAGCGCCGTGCCCAGGCCACACACAGACCCCTCGGGCACACAGTGACCAAGCTCAGCTCTCCGGAAGCACAGCTAGTTGACTATGAAGTGGGGAGAAGGCGGTTTGCTCTGTGCTGCTCTGAAGACAGGGTTAAACGGGACCCCGGGACTGTTAAACACTTTGAGACCCATCACACCAGTTACCCTTCCCCCTTCCCATGACCGTCGAATCTGGGAGACGTGACCCAACATGGACGTGACCTAAATGCCCCCGGACAGACGAACAGAGAAAGAGGTGACCCCCACACACACAATGGGCTATTACTCAGCCATGAAGAAAGAAAGGAAGTCATTTGCAGCAGCATGCATGGACCTAGAGATTATCATACCAAGTAAAGGAAGTCAGACAGAGAGACAAACACCGTATGACATCACTTACATGCGGAATCTAAAAGAATGACAAAAATAAACAGCATGTATGTGGAAAGGCAAAGAGAAGACTAGTGAAGCCTGTTGACTTCAGGGTTCAAATCCTCTTCTGACTTGCTTTTAACTGTGGGACTCTGGGTTGCATACGCCCTCTGGGCCTCAGTTTCCTATTCTGTAAAATGGGTCAAAAGAAGGTCCAGTGGCTACCCTCGTGGGCTGCAGTGAGGCTTGAGCAAAACAATGCAGGCGAAGTTCCTAATGTGATGCCTGGGGTGAAGAAACCGCTCCAAAAATGTAGCTACCCAGACTGAGATGGGCAAAAAGATATGAGCCAGGGAAGAAAGAATGAACGCAGATCTTTCCAGTTTGTGGAGGCCGGACCCTGTCCTGTGTCTACTGGAAATGGTAGGACTGAGTTCCCGGAAGCTGCCTCTAGCAGCTTCCTTCCTCAAGCTCTGCAGCACCCAGGGACTCTGCCTGCCCCTCTGGGCCCCACCTGAGGCCTCCAAGGCTGCAGGAGCCTGGCCGCCCACCATGATCACCTGGCCTCTCGAGTGGGAGAGGCACTCACCCACTCTGCTCACCCACTCACTGCCTGCCCCGGAAGCTTCCGTCCAGATGCAGGCTGGGCTGCAGCCAAACTCTTGGCCTTGGCAAGGGCTGGTCCCCTGCCACTGCCTCAGGCCAGTCGGATAAGAGCCCGACTGTTGAAGCCGCAGGGGCCTCTCCCATCATGAGCGGACCTGGTCTCCAAGTCAACCCGGGCCTCCCCTGCACGCTAGGGATCGTGCTGTGAGGACATGGCTCAGTAGGGAAGCCGCACACATGCAGGAAGGTGGCTGGAAGCCAGGAGAGAGCCACCACTGCTTATGGAGCTGGGACCTGCCAACGCTCACCTTCTTAAGGAAAGTGAAATTGTCAGTCATTCAGTCGTGTCTGACTCTTCGTGATCCCATGGGCTGTAGCCCGCCAAGCTCCTCTGTCCATGGAATTCTCCAGGCAAAAATACTGGAGTGGGGAGCCATTCCCTTCTCCAGGGGATCTTCCCGACCCAGGGACCAAACTTGGGTCTCCTGCATCTGCAGGCAGGCTCTTTACTGTCTGAGCCACCAGGGGAGCCCCCCTTTTAAAAGGGTGACCCCAAAACATAGGCTTAGAGGTTCCTGTCTTTATTTTAAGTCTAGACTCCAGACATCTATCCTGCATTTAAACAGCCTCAAAACATTGTTTGCTTTTATTTTTCCCCAGTTCCACAATAAACTACTTGGGTATGATGATTCCCTTAGTCGCGTCCAGGGTTTGAAGGAATGGCCAAGTAAAGCCAAATGTGGCTGAGAGGCAAAGGAGGGGCCAAGCTCCAGAGAAGCATCAGGCAACCCCCAGACACTGGGTGCTGGGGCCTGGGCTTTCTCGGGGGGGCCACTGGCATCCGCTAACTCAGTCCCCCAAATATTTAAGACAAAGCTGTCCTGCACCCCTTTGCAGGGGACACTCTCAGACCCAGGCTGCTCCCCAGGGACTCCCCGTCTGGTGGGGAAGTGGACAGGTCCACAAACAAATCGAAAGAGCAGGACCTGGGTGACAGCAAGTGGAACCCAGTGCTCTGTGCACTCTGCTTGGGGAGGGCCGGGCATGCTGGGGACGGAGCGGCAGGGAGGCATCCCAGAGGAGGAGGCATCAAAGCTGAGGCCTGAAGGTCAAGGGGGACGAGTGGAGGGGTCTGGACCTGGGGGCTCTCAGACTTGGTACCTTCCTGAGGACCCTGAGTGCCAGATGCCACTCCAGGTGCACAGGAGTCTGTCAGATGCTCAGAGGCACCCCCTTGTCCACCTCCCCCCTTGTCCCCTACCCTCCAGGAAATGCCCAGCCAGGGTGAGAGGGAAGGGAGCTAAGGGCGGGGCACGTTGAAGAGAGCCGGGGCACCGAGGACAGAACCGAGGAAAGAATGCAGCCAGCACAGGCGAGGACAACCCAGGCGCCAAGGAAAAAGTTACAAAACAAGGCCGCTCTGCTGCAACACACACAGCTCTGTCTGGGGCTGAGGATTCCAGGAGCCTCTGGCCCAGGACAGGCTCAGCTCCCAGCCGGCTGCAGGAGGTGGGCGCCGGCTGCACCTCCCCGTGAAGGGCCTCCCAAGGACACCCACGACACACCACTTCTGCCCGATGCACCCTCCCCCGAGTCTGCCTTCCAGAGTGACAGGTACTGCACCTTCTTCAGTTTAAATTTAGTCCCTGTGGGAAGAAAAATCAGAACATGCGGCTGAAAAGATCCAATCAAAACCCTCTCTTTGCCACACTAATTTTTGGAACCTAAAGAAAAAACTGACTTGCATAAATCTAGAAACCTTAATATTTCTTTTTATACTAAATGTGGACTTGCTTTCATAGGGCCGAGAACTTGTCTTTATTTTTTATTCATCCAGGAAAACAAAAAGGTATCTTGAGAAGGCCATCTGTTGGCCCAAAACATTTTTAGAGATACAGTAAACACTAGTACCCAAATTAATTTTTCTTATTCCCCAAACACAAGAGATTTGATATATTTATCTTCTGTTACTGGCATAACAAAAGCCATAGCAGGTCTGGCTTGAACCTGAGTACTCCAGCCACAAAGAAGAAACCGTGGATTCCGGAAAGACAGGAAAAAGCCGGAGAGCAGCAGTCAGATAGATTTTATGCTTTATTCCTCTACCCTCCCTTCCGATTATTCAGCACAGCCTCCCTTCAAAATGACCACTTGACCTTTCCCACAAGAGCCATTAACCTTCCATAGTCTGTCGCGTAAACAGCTTAATTTTCTGACGGAGGCATGACAGAAGAAATTACAAAGGCAATTCCCACTCTCGGTCCAAACAGATGCCAAATGTAAATCACTCCGTTTTCAGGACGAGGACATTCTTCCCCAGTGAATCCACCACCCTGCCTCCTTGGGGGCACCTCGCGGCCCCACTTGGGTGAAGGACGGCCCCTCATCCCCGGCGACCCTTACCTGGGTGTGACAGCAGCTCTTTCTGTGTCCGTGGGCTGTCCCAAGGGGCGACGACCTAAGCCCAGAAGCTGTTGGCTCCTTTCTCTGATTTCTGAGCACCCAACCCATAGCCCAAGTCAGAACCCCCAGCAGCTAGAGACCCCCTCACTAGCTGCTTACTTGGAAAACACATCTTTGCCCACTACTGAATTTGATATAGAAGTACAAAGCTAAAAGAAACTGATTTCATTTTTTTTTTTCTTTTTCAACCACATACCTATTTTGACTACTATCCCTGATCTGGAAAAATAACTTTTAATAATTAAAGATAATTTTGAAGAAAAAGGTTTTAACGTAAATGAGTAACAACAAAGCTTCTTAACTGTGCTGTTCTTTAGTGAGGAGTTGGTAACTTTAGGGAAGCCTACAGGACCAAGCCAGGAATTTATAAGAGTCAAGCTGGCCAGCTTCTGTGGTTTGCAGTGACCTAAACCACAGAAGGTAAGACCAGCGAGGAATGGTGGCAGCTAATTTTATGTCAACTTGGCTGGGCCAAGCTGCCCAGATAGTTGGTCTAATGGTATTCTGGATGCTTCTGAGAAGATGTTTCTTGGATGACATTCACATTTAAATCAGTAGACTCAGTGAAACAGATTGCCCTCCATAATGTGGTGGGCCTCGTCCAATTAGTTGAAGGCCCAACCAAAACAAAGTCTGACCTCTCCAAACAAGAGGGAACCTGCCGGCGGATAACCTTGGCACTCAGATGGCAACTCCTCCCTAAGCCTCCAGCCCCAGTGGCCTATGCAGGAGAAACCTAGCCTCCACAGTCAATTTCTCTTTATACACCCATCTTCCTCAACCTGTGACAGGGTTATGTTCTGACAAACGCATCACAAGCTGAAAATATTGCTAAGTCAAAAATGCATTAAAAAATGCATTTAATAAGCCCAACCTACCTTAAATGTGCTCAGAACACTTATATTAGCCTACAGTTGGGCAGAATCATCTAAGACAAAGTCTATTTTATAATAAAGCACTGAATGTCTCACATAATTTATTGAATGCTGAACCGAAAGTGGAACTCAGAATGGTGGTCTGCGTGCAGAACGTTCGTACGTGGGTTAGCTGCTGACCCTCGTGATCACGTGGCTTCCTGAGCATCTGCCCAGCATCACGAGAGAGGACTGTACTGCATGTGGGAAAGGATCAGAATTCGAAATTCGAAGTACGGTTTTTCTGAACGTGCATAGCTTTCACACCATAGCAAAATCGAAAAGCTGTAATTTGAACCATTGCTAAGTCAAGAACTGTCTGTACATACATCACCACACCCTGTTGGTTCTGTTTCTTTGGAGACCACTGACTAGCACGGGATACAATTTTTTGCATGATAAACACATTGGAATAGTTGTTTCAGGACAAAGGTCCATAGAGTCAAAACTATGTTCTTTCCAGTGGTCATGTACAGATATGAGTGCTGGACCATAAAGAAGGCTGAGCGCCAAAGAATTGATGCTTTCAAATTGTGGTGTTAGAGAAGACCCCTAGGAGTCCCTTGGACTGTAAGGAGATCCAACCAGTCCATCCTAAAGGAGATCAGTCCTGAATATTCATTGGAAGGACTGATGCTGAAGCTGAAGTTCTGATACTTTGGCCACCTGATGTGAAGAACTGACTCATTGGAAAAGACCCTGATGCTGGGAAAGATTGAAGGCAGGAGGAGAAGGGGATGACAGGGGATGAGATGGTTGGATGGCATCACCAACTCAATGGACATGAGTTTGAGCAAAACTCTGGGAGATAAGAAGGACAAGGAAGCCTGGTGTGCTGCAGTCCGTGGGGTCGCCAAGAGCTGGACAGGACTTAGCGGCTGAACAACAGCAGCAAAAGAAACATATCCTCTCTTCTCTCTGTTTAAGTCCCCCTCACGTGCCTATTTTAAAAGAAGCACAGCCATGAAGAAATATTTCTCTGCTATAAGAAAAGCAACTTTCAGGACAAGATGAACGTCAGCTGACCCTGAAGCCTGGAGATGGGTGGGAGGATGTGGTGGGGTCTCTGCTGCACTGGAACCGAGGGACCAGCGGCTCCACCAAGCGGCAGTGCATTCGGGGATGTGGGGCGAGTACCGTCAGACCTTCTGATGTTTCAAGAGAATCCAGAAATCCAGTTATTTTACATAAAGTCTTCCAATTTTTAGAATGACCTCAAAAAAGTTTAAGATCTTGTGTGGACCCAATACCTGCTCTAGAATGGAGCCTAAAGGTGACAGAGCACAGGCTCCGGGGGGCACTCCTGGCCATGCCTGCACTGACCGATGGGGTGACCGTGGCTTTCCTCACCTCCTATGCCTTGATATACCCATCTGTCAAGTGTCAATGATGTTGCCCACAGCTCGCAGTGTTGTGGTCAGAATTATACACGGTGAACTGCACAGAGTGCTTAGCAATGGCCAGTGGCCAGATAGAGTCCCCCTCACGGCTACTGGAATAGCCACCCTGTGCAGCAGGCAGAGGCAGGAAGTCCCCAGTCACCAGAAGCACCGAAGCTGGGAAAGGCTTCCCCAGAGATGGCCACAGAATTCCTGCCCTGCACGCAAAGCTGGGGTCGGGTTCTACAGCACCCTTGTGACTCTAAAAACCCTAGTGCTGCTTCCATGGAGAACAGAATAAACCTGCACTCCTTTCTAGAAAGCAAGCTGGCAACATGCACCAAGAACTTCAAAAAATACACATCACCCGAAATGCCAGAAAGAGGCTGATCATGGCCTTACTCGGGGAGAAAACCAGAAACAACCGACAACTCCAGGAGAGCCTGTAAAAAAATCACCAGGAATAAGCTCGCCGCAGAGCTGCCTGCTTCTCATAAATTAGCAGGAATAAGCTCGCCGCAGAGCTGTCTGCTTTTCATATGAAAGTGTTAGTCGCTCAGTTACATCTGCCTCTTTGCGACCCCGTGGACTGTAGCCCTTCAGGCTCCTCTGTCCACAGGATTCTCCAGGCAAGAGTACTGGAGTGGGTTGCCATTCCCTCCTCCAGGCGATCTTCCCAACCCAGGGATTGAACCCGGGGCTCCCGCATTGAGGGCAGATTCGTTACCCTCCGAGCCACCAGGGAAGCCCTATCACATGCAGAGTGGCTCACAACATGTTCGGTGAACGACTAAAACAGGCTGACGAAACCAGGCTGAGTTAGATACCGACGTGAACACACCCACGTGTAATGATCTCTGCACAGAAAACTGCTTGGAAGGACGCACAGCAAAATGCTGACCGCTGTTTTCTCCTGCAGTGGGACTGAAAACGCTGTTTTTCTCTTTTCACTAATCTGTATTCACATCTTCAATGAAGATGTGTTGTTCTTGATGATAAAAGAGGTTAAGAGAAATAATCAACACAGTGTTTTGAAAGAGACGGTGAGGCCCAGGCTGCAGACTCGGACAAACATGTTGGTGACAAAATCACAAGTTGACAGGCTGCTCCGCGTCCAGAGATGTGGGGCCCAGACAAGAGCCCGCCGGCTCTCAAGCCTATTTTCACCACTCAGGTGTCCGTCTCCTTGGCACGACCCATCAGCCCTGTGCTGTGTCCTGTGATGATGACCGAAACTCGAGACGGCCACCCTGATCTCCAGGGGTCTCCTCTGCAGTGACCTGCCCCTGCCCCGGCCACTCCCAGCCTCGTGGTCACAGGGACGCTTGACCAACCAGCTGAAGACCAGGTCTCTGCTCAAAAATTATCAAAAGACACAGATGCCGAAATGAAGGGAAAAAGCAAGAAACGGAGAGGAAAAGAAAAGGAGCCACACTGCGCCCACCCCATGCCCACCCTTCCCAGCTTCTCTGCTGATTCCTTAAGTCAGAGAGACATACAGAGCATCGCCTGGAGGGCCGGAAACAACTCCCCCCTAGCCGACTTACCCTTTTCCCAGTGAGAAGAGCATGGGGTTTTCCAGCTCCATGAGCACCTGGAAAGCTTTATTCATGTTTTGATAAGAAAAGCCTTCTCCAGCGTCTGCAATTACGACACAGTTTGGGTTGGACGTGTCGATCTGATCAAATTCCGAGCGGACTCCTGAAAAGAGGGAGACACAAGGGTTCGATCCCTGGGTTGGGAAGATCCCCTGGAGGAGGGCATGGCAGTCCACTCCAGTGTTCTTGCCTGGGAAATCCCATGGACGGAGGAGCCTGGAGAGCTACAGTCCATGAGGTCACAAAGAGTTGGACACGACCAAATGACAGGAATACCAACCAGCACCAAAGTCTGCAAGTGACTTTGAGACGCATCAAGAGGTTAAAGGCGGATAGACGCGTGGAGGGGTGGGGAGACGTGTAACGAAGAAAACATGGCACAATGTTACTGGTAAAGTCAAGGTGAAGGGCAAACAAATATTCCAAATGAAATCGTTTCAGCTTTGCCATCTGTTTGAAAATCCTCGTAACAAAAAGTTGGGGAGAGGGGGAATTCATCACCAATAAAACCTGAAAATGATTCAAGGTCTGAAAAGACAGAGACACCTATGCAAAACACAGACGCAAGAGTATAGGTGACAAAGGGCGCCTGGCTTCCCCTACAGCTTCTCAAGCTCCAGCATCTGCCTGTTGGACTCACTGTTGAACGTTGTCTTCAAAAGGAATGCTGAGTTTCCCTCTCATCTCTGGTAGGTGCAGCCCCACCCCTCCCTCTGCCCCTGCCCCAGGGAGGGGAGGTTTTTCTCTCTTAAATCTTTCTGTTACTTTAAGGACCTGTTCTAAAGACACTGGCAAGGATCCCAGATCACAGAGGAAGCATTTCGAGAAAAACAATTTCCAAAGGCTGGGCATGTCGCCCTCGACTGGCACCAGAGCTGTGGACTTGGCCTCCAGACCTTCAGGGAGCTCTCTCCATTTCTGGGAGTCCCCCACCCCTGTCCTGGGGTAGAAAAGCGGGCTTGCCACTGCCACAGGTTTGTAAATAACAACGCCAAGCGCAGAGGAAGGAAGCAGGAAGGCTCTGTGCAACTCTGTGCAACGACAGAAAAGAATTCCGAAGCGTGTACTGTCTCTACTTTTTAAATATTCAGAAGGTGCAGGTAATACTGCTCTTTCTTCTTCATTTCAGCAAAACTCCCAGCTGAGGGTCAAAGGGACTCTGTCCTTGCCTGCAGACTGATGTGAGCAAGTAAACCTGTGCCATTAGCCAGAGCATGGGGCTGGTTTTCACAAATACGGTTCCGAAACCTACAGAACTAGCTTTGCATCTGTTCTATTTGTCTGTCTGTCTCTCTCTCTCACACAGACACAGACCCCAGAGGCTAAAATCTTGCCCCCCTTGACAATTTCCTGCCACCTTGCTCTATCCCGGATCACAGACTCAGGGTTTTCCTGCCTCCAAGGAGCCATATGGACACTGCCTCTGACCACCACCCCACCCCACCCCACCCCAACCCCCAGACCCAGGGATGATGCCAGGATGGATGGGGCCAGGGTCCCAGCAGGGAGCCCCTGGGTTCCACCCCAAGGCCCACGGGTCTAACAAGGGCCAGGTGCTCCCTCTGTGTCCCCCCCAGCCCCCAGTTGGAAAGGGGGGCACCTTCACCCCCCCCGGGGGCTCAAAGGGGGCCTACCATCGTGGACAAGCAGGTGTGGCCGCAGGCCTCGCTGCTTCAGGATCAGACAGGCGGCAGGGGCTGGGGCGGTCACCTCGCTCTCGGAGACGTCGAAGCCCAGCCGTTGCAGCAGCCCCACCAGGTCCGCCCGCGACTTCTGTGACTCGTTGGTACAGAACCTCACCTTCAGCCGGGACCGCTTCAGTCTGCAGGGGGGAGACAGGCGGGAGGGAGCTGTCAGCAGGTGGCCCGGCCGCCCGGGCAGGAACCTGGACGGGTGCTTCTTCTCCGGGGGAACAGTCCAGAGCAGGCCGGGTCTCCACGGGCCCCTGGGCTGGGCCTCAACAGCCTCGCCGGACCCCGGGGTTTCTGAGCTGGAGAAGACCCTTCTCACCCTCGCTGAGCTCGGCACACCTGAGACACCCCGAGTTCCTACATGACCTATGCTTCTGCCTGGGACACGGCCGTGCCCCTCCACCCAGGACACACCGCCTCTTCACACGTGCCAACCCGCCCGCCTCCCCGCGCCGTACCACGCCGCGCAGCCTGGTGGAGGTCCCCGCCGAGCGTCCCGGCCAGTCCTCCCACCACAGTGAGCAGCTCCATGAGCATCTGAGCTGACCCCTGAGTATCCACATTTCTCCAAAATGCAAAGGCCGGGGGACCATGCCTAAGGGATGCTGTCTCGCCGCTGTCACTGAAGACAGGTCGGCCAGACGGAGTCATCGGGCGCACGGGCGGGCTAACGGGCCGGGAGCCGGGAATGCCCGCGGCATCCGCAGCTCCAACAGCCCGCCCGGGCTCACAGGAGGCCCTGCAGCCCCACTGCACCCGGGCAGGCTCTACGAAGGCCGAGTCACAAAAGCTGATGCCCAGAGAGAACCCAGGGAAATAACACTGACCCTTTCAGCCTACAGCGACTGAGCACCTATCACTGGCCGGTGGGGCTGGGCACACGGACACGCCATGGGGCCCACAGGCGGGCTCTCGGACCCCGAAGCCCTCGTTGGTGCATGAGGTGGGAGACCGCACACAGGAGGGGTACCGGGAGGGACCAAAGAAGAGAGGAGACAGGATGGCCAGGGAGCGTGGGCAGGTCAGGAGGCCTCCCAGGGAGGGGACAGATCTGGAGCTGAGACAGGAAAGGAAGCAAGGAGACAAAGGAACAGGGACCCCCAGAAGGAAGGGGGCCCTGCAACAGTCAGTGCACGGGCGAGGCCCAGGCCCCGAGCAAGGGGGTCAGCGGGCCGGCCACCCGGCCTGGCCTGGAGCACACGGCCCTCCCGGGATGAACCCCGGGTCACGGCGTGGGAGCCCTCAGATTTGGCATCTGCTGAGCGTATGGCAGGGGCCGTGGAAGTCACCAGGCTGCAAGTCAGGAGGTCCGAGAAACCCGAGGGAAAAGGTGAAGGGTCTGTCCAACGTCCCCTTCTCCAACCGTCTGGGCGACGCTGCCCCACTCTGCCTCTAGGCTGCTTTTCCTTCTGATGCTAGCCCGGATCTCCAATCATCTCATGTTTGCATTTGTTCAGCGTCTCTCTCCCGGACTCACATGCTCCATGAGGTCAGGAATGAGGTCTGATGGCTGGGCCCACGGCAGGCCCCTGACGAGCGTTTGCTGAATGACTGAGTGATGGCAAGTCCAGACGGCAGCTGGTGAGAGGGACCCTGCCTTAGGACCGTGCCTGCTACTTCCGCTGAGGGCGCCCCGAGCCTGCACCCACTTCCCTGCACCCCACTCGGAGCTGAAGACACGCACTTCCACCTTACAGTGAGCCTCCAGGCCCGCCACGCGCCGGAGCCGCCAGGTGAGACCTGGGAAGAAACGTCAGGCCCGACTGACAGCAGGACGAACAGACGCAGACGGAGAGGCTGACAATGTCGTACAATCCACAGCCCAGGTGATTCAGTCCTTTCTTAGTATTTGTCTTTCCTAATCAGGGGGTTATGAATTATCAATTACGCTTAGTGGTTAATTGCCCTTCATAAAGACAGCTTTTGTATTTTTAAATTAGGCAGTTAATATATTGTAACTAATAGCATCACCTTGTATATTACGGACAGATCTTCCACTGATTGGCGCCTGGGATGTGCGATCCGCACCCAAGTTAATGGAGCAGTTGAGGGAAGAAGGCAGCGGGTGCCGGGGGACTAATTACTGTTAATGGATTAGATGTGACCTTCTCAGAACAGTGAGCAATCGGTGTGACGGTGAGATGACAGGACCTCGCAGCTGCTGTTCCAAACACAGCTCCGGCACCCGGGAAACACAGGTAACAACAGAGCTCCCTGCAGACACTGTTCGCTGCCGACACACAACACACGTTTACTGAAGACACACTGCTTTAAAATCAAAAGTCCTCAAATGGAGAAAGTAACACGGAAACCTCTACACTACCATATGTAAAACAGATAGCCGGTGGGAATTTACTGCACGACTCGGGGAGCTCAGACCCGGGCTCCTCAGACCCGGGCTCTGTGACCACCTAGAGGGGAGGGGTGGGGCGGGAGGCGGGAGGGAGGTAACAGGGGGCGGGGACAGATGTACACCTGTGGCTGATTCACGTCGTTGTACGGCAGACACCAACACGATATTGTAAAGCAATTATCCTCCAATTAAAAATAAAATAAAATTACTAGTTTTAGGACTGAATCAGCCCCTGGACAGCGGTGGGAAATGCTTGGGAAAGGCCCCCTCACTGCAGGTCTGTACATTTATGTCCCTGACCACACCCTCTTTTCGCTTTCTGGCATGAGTCCCAGGTCATCTTTTCATTTTTCTTAATTACTAAAAGTAAAAAAAAGTACTGGTCGGATGGATGCGTGCATGCTCAGTCCTGTCTGACTCTTTGCAACCCTTCGGACTGTAGCCTGCCAGGCTCCTCTGTCCATGGGATCCTCCAGGCAAGAATACCGTTGTGGGTTGCCATTTCCTCCTCCAGGGGATCTTCCTGACCCAGGGATCGAACCATTGTCTCCTGTGTCTTCTGCATTGTAGGTGGATTGTTTTATCACTGAGCCATCAAGGAAACACTAAAGTATATTCATTATTATTATTAAAAATAGTAAAGGATGAATACATTACATTCAGCCTTGCTTTGGGGGTTGGTATCTGGGATCTGATGTCATCCTCACCCCTTGAGGGCAGAGCCCCCTTTGGACACCCCGGGTCCCCCACATGCACCCCCAGGGCCAGGAGCCTGGAGCGCAGAAGGCGCTAAGCACCTGCCAAATTGAGTCTGCGAGCTATGGAGACAGGAACCAGGAGCCCGTCCCAGGGATGAGAAAACAGGAGCTCCGAGAGGCAGAGACCTGAGGTCACGCAGCGTGTGAGCCGCTCTGGGCTCAACCATGTCCCGCCCCCCATCTCGCAGGCTGACCCCTTGGGAGGTAAATGAAGGTTAGGAGAGGACGAAAGGGTGGGGCCGGGACAGGACAGGATCACAGCCAGAGATGCCAGGGATCCCTCTGCGACCACAGCGAGGAGGCCATGTCAGGGCACAGTCGAAGGGGGCTCCCCAGCAAGCTGGGAAGAGGGCTCCCCCCAAAAAACCCACCCGAGGGGCACCTCGATCTCCGACGCCCAGACTTCAGGACTGAGGGCAGACAAACCTCTGTCGCTGAGCCCCCCAGGCTTGTGGTACTCTGTTCTGGCAGACTAAGATAGTGGAGGAGCCAAAGCCTTGGCGTCTCTTGGAGGGGTCGCTGCTTAATAGCAGATTCAGCCTTGGACGGCCTGGAACACACGAACCCAACGTCAGGAGAGCGGAAGCCAGGTGTGGCTTCAGGCCCACAGCAGAGCCTGCCAAGGGTCTCACAAGGGCAGCGAGTCCCAGGGGCGTCAGCATCAGGCTGGGCCCGGCTCCAGGACAGGCCAGGCCATCCCCGTCCCCCAACACCCCAGAACCCTGGGGACAGAGGGCCTACCGCAGGGCCCTAGCAGCCAGAGCGGGGCTCCGGCTGGACGTCCCCTCTGAGACCAGGGCCACATTCTCAGTCCGCTTGCCTCCCTGGACCCCTCCCTGAGCGGGTGGGGACTTGCCCCTACTTCCCGTGGGCGCACCGGCTCTTTGAACTGACCTTTACCTCCTCCCAGAGGCTGGGACAAGCTCTGAGTGACAGCGTCGCCTGATGCCATTACCGAGTATCACATGAGCGGGTCCCTTGCAAATCACCTTGGACCTCACACATCTGCTAGCTGTCGGCATCTGCCAGGGGCGCTCACCCGAAAATAATGGAAACCCTCTCATTATGGCTCAGGAGCGGGTAGAGCGCTGGGACGATTACTGGACATCCTGGCTGACCTTGGCACAGCTCCACCACCTAGTGCCCTCTGGGCTCACCAGAGAGGAGCTGGACGGGGCAAGGAGGCTGCCCTGGGGCAGGCCCCTGCGAGCTCCCCACCCTGCCCCAGCCACCTGTCAGTTTCATCTGACCCCGAAGGCCCTCGCATCACCCTGCGTCTTTGCCGTCACCCATCTCCTCTGTCAAATTCTACGCATCCTTCAAAGCCTGGTTCGTATGTCCCTTCCTCCAGGAAGGTCCCCCAGACTTCTGTCCCCGCCCAGGCAGAGTCTGTCCCACTTGGCTTTCACAGCTCTGGAAACACGGTAGTGCTTTTCTGTGAGAAGCATTTAAGTGATCCAAATTCTAATGGAACCAAGTCATTCTAGCACCCAGAGAAACTTGGGAGAGCTCACTGCCAATCCTGCCCGTGCAGAGCACTGCTTCAGCATCTGTTAGGTTTAGGGTTATGGTTGGGGTTGGGGTTGGGGTTAGGGAAAGCACAGTGGAGCCTGATGAGTCCAGATGGGTAGACGGGAGGACGGGCCTTTGCACAGGGACAACTCGTGCCTTCCTGCAGCCGCGGGACAAATGCATATGAAAGACACTCTAATACTGAGGGGAGTCCAGGAGGTCCAGTAGTGACTGGGAGGTGCTCCAGGGTCTGATGACTATGGGCTGTGGCACCTCCACAAGCCATTTCTTCTCCCTGGGGCTCAGTTTCCTCATCCAGAAGATGGGATGATAACAGCCTCACATGCTGAAGCCCCAGGAAGATTTTTGAGGTGCCGGATTGGGCCTGGCCCACGGTCAGAGCTCGCTCAGTGTGTGCAGAGAATGTCGGCCAGTAAGTAGCCAGCAGACAGGCTCCTGATCTTGTTCCGCCCCCTCCCCCGCCCCCACTGCTCAGAGCAGGCAGGGCCCTCCCCCACCGCACTCCAGCCACCCCATCACCAAGCAGAGAGGCCCCCCATGGCTGCCAGCCCTCCCGTCCGCTGCTCCTACACCTGGGCTTCCCAGGAGCATGGGCTGGGTCCTACTGACGGGGGTGGGATGAGGTGGGGTCTGGAAGGCCAGGCTGATCGTGACTCCAAACCTTACTCCCACCCCAAGGAGAGGATCCCCTCACAGGGTGGTGAAGGAGAGGAGGCCTCAAGCTGGGTGGGCTCCTGGGCGGGGAGGGAAGCCTGCAGGCTGGCAGGTCGAACTTGAAGCAACAAATAAGGGTAGAGGATGGTGACTTCTCCCAACCACAGAGAAAGCAGGGTCCAAGTCCTTTAATTTATGCGCCCCTGGGCTGGTCTTCATGGAACAACAGACTGGTTCCAAATAGGAAAAGGAGTACATCAAGGCTGTACATTGTCACCCTGCTTATTTAACTTCTATGCAGAGTACATCATGAGGAACGCTGGGCTGGAAGAAGCACAAGCTGGAATCAAGATTGCCAAGAGAAATATCAATAACCTCAGATATGGAGATGACACCACCAGTATGGAAGAAACTGAAGAGGAACTAAAGAGCCTCTTGATGAAAGTGAAAGAGGAGAGCGAAAAAGTTGGCTTGAAGCTCAACATTCAGAAAACAAAGATCATGGCATCCGGTCTCATCACTTCATGGGAAATAGATGGGGAAACAGTGGAAACCGTGTCAGACTCTATTTTTTTCGGCTCCAAAATCACTGCGGATGCTGACTGCAGCCATGAAATTAAAAGACGCTTACTCCTTGGAAGGAAAGTTATGACCAACCTAGATAGCATATTAAAAAGCAGAGACATTACTTTGCCAACCAAGGTCTGTCTAGTCAAGGCTATGGTTTTTCCTGTGGTCATGTATGGATGTGAGAGTTGGACTGTGAAGAAAGCTGAGCGCCGAAGAATTGATGCTTTTGAACTGTGGTGTCGGAGAAGACTCTTGAGAGTCCCTTGGACTGCAAGGAGATCCAACCGGTCCATCCTAAAGGAGATCAGTCCTGGGTGTTCACTGGAAGGACTGATGTTGAAGCTGAAACTCCAATACTTTGGCCACTTGATGCGAAGAACTGACTCATTGGAAAAGACCCTGATGCTGGGAAAGGTTGAGGGCAGGAGAAGAAGGGGACAACAGAGGATGAGATGGTTGGATGGCATTACTGATTCAATGAACATGAGTTTGGGTAAGCTTCGGGAGTTGGTGATGGACAGGGAGGCCTGGCGTGCTGCAGTTCATGGGGTCGCAAAGAGTCGGACACGACTGAGTGACTGAACTGAACTGAACTGGGCTGGTCTTCACAAGAGCTGTGTGAGGTCCACGGGCCCACCCTGGGCTGTAATCTCTACCAGGGACCATCTCCACGTCCAGCGGCCTGGAGCCCTGCCCTGAGCCAGGAGAAACACACCAGGAGTGGGGGAAGGAGGGGAAACGAAGAGCGTGTCCCCACATTCCCGCCTCCCTGACCCACACTGCCTGCTCTGCGTCCCCACCGCGGGGGCCACAACTCAAGACACTCCCTGGCGGAGAGAAGCCCCTCTTTCTATCAAAAATGGCCACAGCTGCAGATAAATGAATCTCTGTGGTTCAGGTTTCCAAGAGAAGGAAAGGACACCCACAATACCCTGGGGGGGCAGTCATTATGAACTGAAACCCGGGCAGCAGTGCCCAGTGAAGATCCTCAGAGAACAGGCATCCCGGTTGCCCCATCTCTCGGCCTCCGGATCATTGTTACGTGGCGGGGCTCCATGGCAGCGCCAGCCACTGTCTGACATTGAGATCTGTGGCTGCTTCCCTTTTGGAAAGCCATGGAGACAGACCGCACACACTTGGAAAACTGAAACGTCCAAAGGGCCTATTTGTTCTGCTGCTGCTGCTGCTGCTAAGTCACTTCAGTCGTGTCCGACTCTGTGCGACCCCATAGACGGCAGCCCACCAGGTTTCCCCGTCCCTGGGATTCTCCAGGCAAGAACATTGGAGTGGTATTTGTTCTAAGGACTAGCTATTTTATCATAGGGTCACATGGCAGCCCATGTGCAGAGCAGGGGCAGTCCTGCAGCAGAGAAATACAGTCATTTAAAAAAAAAAAAAGGAAAGCAGAGAGGTGGTGGGGAGAGGGAGAAAGAATGAGGGAAGGAAGAAGGAGGAAAAAAAGAAAAATACCATCATTCTCACACACCAAGGGGCAGCCACGTTGACTCTGGGAGGAACCCGGCCCAGCTCCCCATGTGCCCAGGTGAACGGGCATCAGCTCGGGGTCAGGGAACTGCCCTCCAGCTGGAGCAGCGACAGAAGGGCTTCTGCCACTTGAGAAGGGGGTCTGGCTTCCCAGCTGAGGTCCTTCCTGCACCTGCACTCTGCACATGCCCTTGGCTAGGCATCCCTGGGCCAGACTCGGGGGTCTGAAATCCCAGCCATGAAATGGGGTAGCGCCCAGCCTTCCAGCTGGGCCTTCCAGTGGGCCCAAGAGGAGCCCGAGCACGTGCTGACATTACCAGGGGGCTGTGAACACAGGGGTGCCGGGAAGGCCTTTGCCAGCAGCACCAGCTGGGCCTGCTGCACCCCCTCTTCTCTCCACCAGAGCAGACCTTTCGGCCAGCCTGTGACGACCAGCTGCAGGGTCCCGGGATGTGCCTGCCCACTCTCCATCTGGCCCTCTGCTGGGCACAGTGTGTCGTCAGGAGTCCAGGCAAGAAATGGGAGTCCAAAGTCTGGACAGAGAGAAGAGAAAGAACACAGAGACGGTGACGCACGCAGGTGGCCCTGGCTGAGCCTCAGTGTGGGCCAGCCAGCCAGCGACCTCAGGGGGACGGGGGGCAGGAGGGGGACAGTCAAATAAAAACGTTGGGCAGGCCCAGAGCCAGGGTCCTTACGAAACATGCGGCACACCTTCCCCGTCCGGGGCCGCCCCCACCTGCCATCCAGTGAGTTCTCGCTCTGACTTGCCTGAGCCTCTGAGCTCTGATCAGAGAGACACACCGAGCTCACGGCATTGCTTTACTAGTTATTGATAAACAAAATTTAGAATCGGATGCACGAGAATCCACAAACCAGAGAAGACTTGGAGACTGTCCAGTCTAGTGGTTCCTTTCACAGAGGGGGAGACCGAGGCCCAGAGGGACATGAGGCATTTAAAGGACATGTTTTCAGGAGCCAAGGGGTCTGTGGACCACTCCCCAGCCTTGGTAGGTCAGCTGCCAGTCAGTTCTCCCTTGATGTGGTCACGGGCTGGGCACTGCATGGGACAGAGGCCAGGTATTCTTGGGGTAAGGGGTCCTCAGTTTGGGAAGCAGACACACCCACAGCACCTCCACCACCCTGTCCCTGTGTGAGACCAAGGCTTGTCACCAAACCCTCTCCAACCTCAGTCTCCACTCTGTAAAATGGGGCACTAGCAGAAGCTGCCTGACAGGACTGCTCTGAAGAACGTCGCAAACGCTCCGTGAAGGACGATGGTGGTAACAAAGACAAGCACACCGCTGGCAGGCCCAGGGCTGGGTGCTGGGGACACTCAGGCCCTCAAGGCAGGCAACTGGACAGGAAGCCAGATGCTCATGGCACCTGGGACAGCAGATGGAGACAGCAGGTGAGCGGGGGCAACCGATAAGAAAGAGGGCAAAGTTCAACCAGCGAAGGGAGCCAGGGGTAAAACAGGGCTGGCTGTCCTGCCAGACGTCCCCGGACACCCAGGATGGACAGCCCCAAGGGCAGTCACAACAGCTTCCAAGAGATGAAACGGATGCACAGAAAGCCTAAGCAACTTGCCGGAGACCACATTACAGGCACAGTGCTGGGCTGGGACTCGGACCCAGGCCCCCTCCTGCCAGAGCGAACTCCTACATTCATGCAGGGTGTGGCATCTGCCCCGCCCGGCAGGGGTGCTGACCCCCGCTCTCTGAGCAAGCCCCAGCCCCGCCCCTCTCCATTCAGGCACCTCTGGCTTGTGAAGATTAAAACTGTAGATGTTTATGCAACAAGCACTGGGCCTGGGACAGGGGCACTGTGCACTCGCACCGCCCCCCGGGGCCCCCAGCTCTGAAGTCAGCCCCTGACATCAGCAGCACAGCGACGGGGCATTCCGGACAAACGAACGCCCCTTGTCCAAGGTCCGGGCTGACTCAGCAGAGCTGTTTCTGGCGTAAATGAACACAGAACAAGCAGCCCGTCCCCTCTGAGGGCCTCAAGAGCCCCTCTGGCAGGCGCTGGGCCACATCTGGGGGATGCGGCGAGGGGACACAGGGAGCCACTACCAGTTGGCTGTGTCCGTGGGGTCTGATGGGGCGAGGTGGGGCGGTGCTGACCACCAAGGAAGCCGAGCTTCAGACAAGACCCCTGGCCCTGATCCTCGGGCCCTAAGGCCTGCAGGGCGGGGCCTGACTTTCACAGAGTCGCAGGGCTTGTGTGCACATTTGGAAGCAGCGGCCGCGGGTCTGTGAGTCCCGGGTGGCAATTGCTTTATGAGGCTGCCTGGCCAAGGCGGGCCCTGCTTCCTTCCGCCGCCTCGAAAAGGCTGGGCCCAGGGGCCCCCGCAGCTGTGCTTTAGTGCCCGAGACAGGATGCAGTAAATGCCCCCTCCCCGCCTTTCACATGCAGAGGCCTCTGGGGCTCCCTTTGTGTGGGGGGCAGCCCCCGCTGTGCCACACCCTGCCTCTGAATGGCTCCCCTCGGGGAGCCTAACTGCCCAAGAATGGACTCCAATAAAGGGCCTGCTGGGGGGACCCAGGCCGGTTACAGATGTCCCAGGACCACGCCCACCACAAGCCCCGGAGCAGTAAGCGGGCCCCACCTGGCCCACCCGTTGGCTCCAGGAGGCCTGGACCTCCTACTCTCCCATCTGGGACGCTACTGGCCCAGAGGACAGGTCCAGAGCCCGGCTTACACACCACTGGTTCCAAGTGGCCGGGCTCCCCGACCTCGGCTCCCATCTCCGCGGCAGTTCAGTCTCTCTCCTCCCAACACTCGCCTTCTGGGTGCTGTTCACGCTGCTCTCCCCAGACTGGACGGTCAGGCCCCCTGGGGGCAGGGACTTCCATCTGCCCCACTCACTGCCCCTGTCCCAGTGCCTCCAGCTGTTTCTAGCATGAAAGAATGTGAAAGAAAGTGTGGGTCGCTCAGTTGCATCTGACTCTTTGTGACCCCATGAGCTGTCTGCCAGGATCCTCTGTCCATGGAATTCTCCAGGCAAGAATACTGGAGTGGGTAGCCTTTCCCTTCTCCAGGGGATTTTCCTGACCCAGGGATCGAACCTGGGTTTCCTGCATTGTAGGCAGATTCTTTACCATCTGAGTCACGAGGGAAGCCTAGTATAAAAAAGTGAGAAGTGAAAGTCGCTCAGTCGTGTCCAGCTCTTTGCAACCCCATGGACTATAGAGTCCATGGAACTCTCCAGGCCAGAATACTGGAGCGGACAGCCTTTCCCTTCTCCAGGGGATCTTCCCAAGCCAGGGATCAAACCCACGTCTCCGGCATTACAAGGCAGATTCTTCACCAGCTGAGCCACCAAAAGCACATGACAAATACATGAATGAAAAAATGAACAAGGTCATCTTTGATGAGAAGCCGTGAAGTACTGCAGGGAAAACTGGGGCTTGGAGTGGGGTGGACAGGGCTTCGGGGGTGCAGAGGAGGTAATCGCGGTTCAGTGACTTTTCACATTTGTGCCAGTTTCTGAAACTCTCTGAGCCTCAGGCTGTGCTTTGAAACGGGCTGGTTGTGAAGGTAGCTTGTGCAGTCAAACATCTACCTGGGACATCGCAGGCCTCCCGTCCATCACGGGTGATGCTATCATTGTGGTCCATATTGTCTTAAAAGGACTTCCCTGGTGGCTCAGTGGTAAAGAATCTGCCTGCCAAGGCAGGAGACTCAGGTTCCCTCCTATGGCAACCCACTCCAGTATTCTTGCCTGGAGAATATCATGGACAGAGGAGCCTGGCAGGCTAAAGTCCATGGGAATGCAAAGAGTCGGACACGACTTAGCGATTAAACAACAAAAGCATCTTAAAAAGCAGAGCTGATATTCCCCATGTGCTCTGTGTGCCCCAAAAGGTGGGAATTTTTTCAAAAGCTGAGGACACTTGTCACCACGGACAGCTAGGAAGAGGAGTGGCGAGTTGCCTCCCCTGCTCCGGGGTTTAAAGAACAGAAGGTGCTGTTTGGGTACCCACGGCGATAGGGAGCCGTCATGGAGGCAAACACTCCCCAGGGTCCTGGGGACCCCATCATCGCTGCGGCTCTGCTCTCACCCCAGGAACTTCCTCTGAGCTCCCTGCGGACTTCAAAGCCAGTCTCGCATATCAAGGAGCCCAGAGAGGGCAGGGTGTGGCTGCAAAACAACTACAAAAAGTGATGCAAGCCCAGCGGTCTCCACCGAGGCCAGCAAGGCAGGGCCACCTGCCAGGAGAGCCTATTCCTGGCTCAGCCACTATGAGAGGGAAAGAGAGTCCCAAAGTCTGACATCCCCAGGGACACTCCAGGAGCAGGCAGGTTTTACTGGGGAGGGGATCCACACACACTCACTGCCAGGAGGGTCTGGACATGGGGCTCCGGCGGCACCCATAGGAGGGCAGGGGCCGCTCCCTTGGGCCTGAATGTGATCAGTTGGCCATGGGAGGCCTGGGCCTGAGTGGAGGGGCCTAGTCTTTAGAGAGAAAAGGATCTTGAGCCAGAGGATGCTGCAGTGTGGGGTGGGGGGCCCAGGATCTGTGGATGCTGGGCTGCTAAGGGGCTGGTCAGGGGAAAATCCACCCGATGTCTGTGTAACTGGGAGCATGGGGGTGAGGTGGGCGGAGGGAGAGAAGGGCCCACACAAGTCCCTTGGCAAGGCCCTGGTGGGTGGGGAAGAGTTGTGGGGACATGGTGTGGTCCTATGCCAGGGAGCCCCAGGGTGATTCAGATCTCCAGGCCTCCTTCTCCAGGCCCCTGGGCAGCATGATGGTCAATCGCTGGAAACAATCCCGCACTCTATGGGGAAGGCACTTCTCCCCTCTCTCAGCTGGTATGCATTTGAGGACTATTTGTATAGCCTGCTATTATATGGCTGCTAGACTGATACAGTGTAGCTGCTAGCAGAGATACTCCAGTTAGATAAATCAGTTGAATTAAAGCAGTCCAAGACAAAATGAGGCTTCTCTGGTGGCTCAGATGGTGAAGTGTCTGCCTGCAATGTGGGAGACCCGGGTTCGATCCCTAGGTCGAGAAGATCCCCTGGAGAAGGAAATGGCAACCCACTGCAGTACCCTTGCCTGGAAAATCCCATGGACGGAGGAGCCTGGCGGGCTACAGTCCATGGGGTCACAAAAAGTCAGACACAACTGAACGACTTCACTTTCCTTTCCGTTGAGGGGGACACCAGTCCAAACTTTCTGTGGTTAACGGAGCAGGGATCACCCCCCTTAGAGTCACACCTGGGGGTGTGGGCAGACTGTGGGACAGTGTGTCGGGGGAGCATCACCCAGGGAGGCTGCTGGAGAGGAGACCCCCGCCCTTTTTCAGTACCCGTGTCTCCCTCAAAGGACTCTCTGCTCAGGTCCAGCACAGAGGTTAGGAATGGGGCAGACCTGCATTCCCATGGTCCCAGGGCCAGTCCAGTGGAGACCCGGTGAGCCCTGGGCCACAGTGGCTTCAGCTGACCGAGGGAGATAACAGCCACCTCCCAGCAGCAGAGGACAGAGCGACACGGACACGGGTACCCAGCACAGAGGACGTACTCCCTGAGGGATCCCTGGAGGCACACGGGCCCAGGAAGGGTGCACCCCAGACCCATGCTACTGCCTGGAAAGCAAGGGCTCACAACCAGCCCGACCTCCTCCTCCAAGGCCATTGCTGAAGCCACTCTGTGCTCCTCTGCAGAAGGTGGACGGATGGGACTGAGGCTCTGCCCACATCCTTGACCTCCTTTACGTCTCAGGTTTCTAGAAGCAAAAATGACCTTGCGAAGATGCCAAGGACTCAAAAACCCACGTGTTTGTAAGGAATGGAGCCACAGGGACGCTCACATACATCACTTTGGGAAATGACCCGACAGCATCTTCTAGCGACGATTGTAGGCCTATCTCAGGATCGGCAAGTCCACCCCTGGGTCTCTACCCAGCAGAAACGCAAGCATACATTCACCAAAGACATGTTCTAGAATGTTCGTGGCAACGTTATTGAAAATAACTGAAAGTTGGAAACTACGCCCCCCTCAGGAGAAGAGATGCGTATTTTACTTTAATGTAAAGATGCTTTTAAGTGGCCCCGATTTTAAAATAATTAAAAGCACATACAACAGGAATTCCTATATGAATGTGGGAAGTGAGATTTAAATGGCACACTCCGGGGTCCATCATGAGCCAGGCACTGTGTCAAGAGCCGTCATGGCAGCTGCCTGCACTATGGCCCCTCTCCATCCCATCAGGTGCTGCAGTCCAACACCAGCGCCGTTCTTCACTTCATCTTCTCCCTGGACCCCACGATATCCCATACATTGGCTGGTCCCACTGGTCCTGCTCCCCACAATATCCCATACATCCAGTGGGCCAAGGTCCCACTGGTCCTGCTCCCAAAAGGTCTCTTGAGTTCGCCCCCTTCCCTTCATCTCCACCCACTAGCCCACGCCCCTTTCTGTCTCCCTGGACCACACAGGGATCTCACAGCTGGCTGCTCCCCTGTTTCCTCTGGAGTCCTGCCATCTGCCCCACTGACAGCTATTTCTGTGCTTTGCAGACAGAGATCTTCTTAAAAGAGATGATGGATGTGGGGGTGGGGAAACGTGGCATTTTTTTCCAACTTTATTGAGACAAAATTCAGAAAATACTCCTTTTTTGGTATACTGAACTGGAAAATACATCCACATGGTTCAAAAGTGTGTAAAAATGTTTATATACCAAGTTAGCCAGGGAAGAGTCTTGTTCCCATCCCTTCCCGCAACCACCCTAGCTCTTCACACAGTGAAGTTCTTCCCTCCAGCTTCTTTATGCAAGCACACCAGCAGGAATACATGCTTGCCCTCCTGCATTCTTTACCCAGAAGACAGCACAGAGCACGTCCCGTCTACATGGGACGCCTGCAGGGCAGGGGTGCTCATGCATTTTTACACAGCACAGAACTTCGCTGATAGACTGAGATTGTAACACTCCCCTTGTGATGCACAGTCGAGATGTTTCTAGTCCTTTGCTATCTCACAAGGCACTGCCGCAAACTCCCTCCCACCTATGTCATTTCTCACGTGTGAGGCAGATGCTAACAGATAACGCCAAATGCGTCTTCCACAAGCAATGTAAGATAAGAGTCTAGATTTTGAGGCAGAGCTAGAAAGTTCTTCTCCCACTCCAGGATTTCAAGGGGAATCTCTCCTACTTTCATTCAGTACTTGTATAAAACTAAACTGTTAGTTGCTCAGTCATGTCCGACTCTTTGCAACCCGATGGTCTGTAGCCTGCCAGGATCTGCCTGTAGTCTGCCAGGCAAGAATGGGTTGCCATTTCCTTCTCCAGGGTATCGTCCTGACCCAGGGATTGAAGCCAGGTCTCCTGCACCGCAGGCAGATTCTTCACCATTTGAGCCACCAGGAAACCTGGTACTTATATACTTTCACTTTTTATATTTTAATTTCTGTAAAACATAAATCAGATCCCATGACACTCTTGCCTAAAATCTTCAGTGACTTTTCCCTGCACTCAGGATGGAATCCAAACAGCTCTGCCTGACTCTCAGGGCCTGCTGCAGCCAGCCTCTGCCACTCACCAGTCCTCGCTCGCTCTTCAGATCTGTGAAGGGGAACCTGCCAAGCTCTCTTCTTCAGGTTTTGAAGCCACTGTTCCCCCCAGCTGGAAGGCACTGCCTCCTTCCCTTCACCGCGATGGACCCTCTTACTTTCTGGTTCTGAGATGCCAATGGCAATTACAAAGCCCGGGGTCCAGTGGTGCCACCAGCAGTCCTGGCAGTGTCCTCGGTGCATAGGACTAACGGGCAAGATGCCCTCCTACCGTCTAAGCAGACGGTCAGTGCAGTCCAACCGAACCATAACGCCAGTCACAAATGTAACTTAAAGTGTTTTGGTAACCACAATAACAAAGATCAAAAGAAGCAGGTGGAACTATTCAATATATTTTATTTAGCCTAAAGCAATGCCAAAGAATGCTCAAACTACCGCACAATTGCACTCATCTCACACGCTAGTCGGAGAAGGCAATGGCAAGCCACTCCAGTACTCTTGCCTGGAAAATCCCATGGATGGAGGAGCCTGGTAGGCTGCAGTCTGTGGGGTCACTAAGGGTTGGACACAACTGAGCGACTTCACTTTCACTTTTCACTTTCACACATTGGAGAAGGAAACGGCAACCCACTCCAGTGTTCTTGCCTGGAGAATCCCAGGGATGGGGGAGCCTGGTGGGCTGCCGTCTATGGGGTCACACAGAGTCGGACACGACTGAAGTGACTTAGCAGCAGCACACGGTAGTAAAGTCATGCTCAAAATTCTCCAAGCCAGGCTTCAGCAATATGTGAACCGTGAACTTCCAGACGTTCAAGCAGGTTTTAGAAAAGGCAAAGGCACCAGAGATCAAATTGCCAACATCCGCTGCATCATGGAGAAAGCAAGAGAGTTTCAGAAAAACATCTATTTCTGCTTCATTGACTGTGCCAAAGCCTTTGAAGGTGTGGATCACAATAAACTGTGGAAAATTCTGAAAGAGATGGGAACACCAGACCACCTGACCTGCCTCTTGAGAAACCTGTATGCAGGTCAGGAAGCAACAGTCAGAACTGGACATGGAACAACAGACTGGTTCCAAATAGGAAAAGGAGTACGTGAAGGTTGCATCTTGTCACCCTGTTTATTTAACTTATATGCAGAGTACATCATGAGGAATGCTGGGCTGGAAGGAGCACAAGCTGGAATCAAGATTGCTGGGAGAAATATCAATAACCTCAGATATGCAGATGACACCACCCTTATGGCAGAAAGTGAAGAGGAACTCAAAAGCCTCTTGATGAAAGTGAAAGAGGAGAGTGAAAAGGTTGGCTTGAAGCTCAACATTCAGAAAACGAAGATCATGGCATCTGGTCCCATCACTTCATGGGAAATAGATTGGGAAACAGTGTCAGACTTTATTTTTGGGGGCTCCAAAATCACTGCAAATGCTGACTGCAGCCATGAAATTAAAAGACGCTTCCTCCTTGGAAGGAAAGTTATGACCAACCTAGATAGCATATTAAAAAGCAGAGACATTACTTTGCCAACCAAGGTCCATCTAGTCAAGGCTATGGTTTTTCCCATGGTCATGTATGGATGTGAGAGTTGGACTGTGAAGAAAGCTGATTGCCGAAGAATTGATGCTTTTGAACTGTGGTGCTGGAGAAGACTCTTGAGAGTCCCTTGGACTGCAAGGAGATCCAACCAGTCCATTCTAAAGGAGATCAATCCTGGGTGTTCATTGGAAGACTGATGCTAAAGCTGAAACTCCAATACTTTGGCCACCTCATGCGAAGAGTTGACTCACTGGAAAAGACTCTGATGCTGGGAGGGGTTGGGGGCAGGAGGAGACGGAGACGACAGAGAATGAGATGGCTGGATGGCATCACTGACTCGATGGACATGAGTTTGAGTGAACTCCAGGAGTTGGTGATGGACAGGGAGGCCTGGCGTGCTGTGATTCATGGGGTCACAAAGAGTCGGACACGACTGAGGGACTGAACTGAACTGAACTGAAGCCTAACATATTAAAATTACTATCATTTCAAACATGTAACCAATACAAAACGATATAATGAACTTTTTACATTTTTCTCACTAAGTCTTTTTCTGACTTATATGCAAAGTATATCATGAGAAATGCTGGGCTGGATGAAGCACAAGCTGGAATCAAGATTGCCAGAAGAGATATCAATAACATCAGATATGCAGATGACACCACCCTATGGCAGAAAGTGAAGAAGAACTAAAGAGCCTCTTGATGAAAGTGAAAGAGGAGAGTGAAAAGGTTGGCTTGAAGCTCAACATTCAGAAAACGAAGATCATGGCATCTGGTCCCAATACTTCATGGCAAATAGATGGGGAAACAATGGAAAGAGTGACAGACTATTTTTCTGGGCTCCAAAATCACTGCAGATGCTGACTGCAGCCATGAAATTAAAAGACGCTTCCTCCTTGGAAGGAAAGTTATGACCAACCTAGACAGCATATTAAAAAGCAGAGACATTACTTTGTCAACAAAGGACCGTCTAGTCAAGGCTATGGTTTTTCCAGTAGTCATGTATGGATGTGAGAGTTGGACTATAAATAAAGCTTAGCACCGAAGAAATTGATGCTTTTGAACTGTGGTGTTGGAGAAGACTCTTGAGAGTCCTTTGGACTGCAAGGAGATCCAACCAGTCCATCCTGAAGGAGATCAATCCTGAATATTCATTAGAAGGACTGATGCTGAAACTGAAGCTCCAATACTTTGGCCACCTGATGCGAAGAGCTGACTCATTTGAAAAGACCCTGATGCTGGGATAGATTGAAGGCAGGAGGAGAAGGGGATGACAGAGGATGAGATGCGTGGATGGCATCACCGACTCAACGGACATGAGTTTGGGTGAACTCCGGGAGTTGGTGATGGACAGGGAGGCCTGGTGTGCTGCAGTCCATGGGGTCGCAAACAGTTGGACTCGACTGAGCGATTGAACTGAACACTAAGTCTCTGAAATCCGGTGTGGGCTACGCACTTAGCATATCCTAATTCAGACTAGCCCCATTCCAAGGACTCAGAAGCAAGCGGCAAGGGGCTGCCCTGCTGGACAGTGGAGCAACTCTCAGCAGCAGAGCCCCACGATCGCCCAGAGGTGCCAGACCCCTGGCGCAACCCGAAATGCCTCAGGGTTCTCCAGGGGCCGGCAGTGGGGTCCTGGGTCCCGGGGACCGGCCCTCCGCCTGCCCCGCGGGGCGGGGCCAGGGCAGCAGCAGGAGCCCCGCCCCGTCCCCCGCCCGCTCCCGGCCCGCGGCCCTCGGGACCCGGCGGAGCGCAGCGCCCGGCACCCAGCACGGCCCACTCACCTCGCCACCGCCTCCACGGAGCCGGCGATCGCCGCGCCGCCGCCCTCACCACCGTCGTATAACACGCCCGAGATGTCCAGCAGCACCCCGCGCACGCCAGCCAGCCGCTCGCCCCACGCGGCCATCGCGGCCCGTCGCCGCTGCAGCTCGGGCCCTCGCGTCCCAACCGGCGGCGGACGCTGCGGCCGCGGTGGCCGCGCAAGGGCTCCTGGGAAGTGTAGTCCCAATCCCCGCGGGATGGGGGTGCGGAGGGGCGGGGCGGGGCTGGGGCTGGAGGGGCGGGGCTGGGGCTGGAGGGGCGGAGCTGGGGCTGGGCAGGAAGACGCGCAAAGCCAGGGAGACAAGTGTGCTTCCTCCCCACTCCCCGAAATGAGAGCCTTTGACTGGAGATCCGTGGACAAAGGTCAGGAAGAGCGGCAAAACAAACCCCCCTGGGAAATAGCCAAACCCCCCCCCCCGAGAATTAGAGCAAGGCCAGTTGGGACTACAAGGAGACACCTATATAAAAGTAACAAAAATGAATGAGAACAGGAAAAGACTCTCGTTGGTATCCCCACCCTCTGGCCGGACCGCAGTTCTAAAAGCAATGGCGATACTTGGGTGCTTTCACCGGATAATCCTGCGCCCCTGAGAAACAGTGGTAAGGAAGTGAACCTAACGGCATGTCTGCAGTATGAGCTGTGATGCCAAAGCAAGCTGGAAGACAGGGACCAGAATTGCTCAAGAAGATGGCTGCTGAGAGAAATACTGTGCCATCAAAAAGGAAGGCTAGGTTACAACATGGAGCATGCTTGTGTTATAACAGTATATGAAAAAGCAGAATGCAAAACTGGATGTAGGGACTTCCCTGGTGGCCCAGTGGTAAAAAATCTGCCTTGCAAGGCATGGCACACAGGTTCGATCTCTGGTTGGGGAGCTAAGATTCCCACATTCTGGGGAGCAGCTAATCCCGTTTACCACGATGAGAGTTTGTGCACCCCCTCTGTGTGTCCTGTGGAAGGATCTTTCGTGACACAACGAAGATCTCACATGCTGCAACTAAGATTCAACACAGCCAAAGTAATAATTTAATTAAAAAAAAAAAAAAACTGAATGTAGACCCCTGCCTGCAAAAATAAGGATGCATAAAAATAAGGCTGAAAAGGAAATGGGAATATTGCAACGTGTTTTCCCAGTGAGATTTTTGGATTAATTTTTACATTCTATTTAATGTTACATCATTTTTGTAGTAAGTAAAAGTTGACAAAAAGGGGAAGAGTTTCTTTGACCACCCCTCTGACCAAGTGTTTAAACTGAAATTTGAAAGAATTTGACTTCTCTTGGCCTGAGTTAGCTTTAAGGTTTCAAAAGAAGACCATATTCGGATGGCGACTTTCTTTCAGTCTCTGAAGTTACAGAGAGGATGAAGAATTCATCAGAATATTAGAACTCGAACCCAGTTCGGTGAGTCCTGCGTGTCACGTTGGTAAGTTTACTGGGGAAACTGTAGTCTGCTGACCTTACAGGAGAAATAGGAATATCCTTCCTGCTCTTTGGGTATTCACATTCTGATTGAGGGAGAAATGAATATGAGACCTTGGGCTTCCCTCATAGCTCAGTTGGTAAAGAATCCGCCCGCAATGCGGGAGACGTGGGTTTGATCCCTGGGTTGGGAAGATCCCCTGGAGAAGGCAACAGCTACCCACCCCAGTATTCTGGCCTGGAGAATTACATGCACTATACAGTCCATGGGATCGCAGAGAGTTGGACACAACTGAGCGACATTCACTTTCACTTTTCACTTTCATGGTTCTTAGTTGCAGACAATGTTCACACAGGGCATTAAGGAGCTTACAGATTTCCAAAGGGACTGGGGAACCAAGCAGAGAGCTATGCAGCTCTGAGAAATGCCCAGTCACTTGGCTCTTAAGATGACAGGGACTGACAGTACTGCCCCCAAAGAGCCAAACCTATGCACTTTTCCCTCAGAAGATTCTCTCTTTTCATCTGTTGGCTCCATTTCACTTCCACCATGTCTGGCTTGGTGGAACCTAGTCCAACCTGCAAGGGAGTCTGGGAAATGTAGTTTTTGCCTTCCTGATTCTGGGGTACAGGAACTGAATGATCTGGATAATCTACCAGGACCATCATGAGCCAGGCATCATCCACATGCTGGACTTCAACTCTCTTGGCTCAGTGGGTCCCACAGGTACATGTGTGCCTGCATGGGTCTCCTAAGTCGCTTCAGTCCTGTCTCACTCTTGGCAACCCTATGGACCGTAGCCAACCAGGCTTCTCTGTCCATGGGATTCTTCAAGCCAAGAATTCTGGAGAGGGTTACCATGCCCTCTTCCAGGGAATCTTCCTGACCCAGGGATTGAACCCACATCTCTGACCTCTCCTGCATTGACAGGTGGTGTCTTTACTACTAGTGCCATCTGGAAGTCCACCCCTGCCCCACTCCACAGGTGCAAAAGGGTCTAAAGTATGATCTTTACCTTTGAGTTACGACTGGACAGAGAACAAGAGGGACACTTTTAAGGCTACTAATCAAACATGTGCCCAGTACCAGTGAGTGACAGACACATCCAAGAGGATGGACTCTGGGCAGTGGAGGGCAGCAGTGGTTTCTGAGCAGCGGGGCAGCCTGAAGAATGACTGGGCTTTAGTTTCATGCTAAATAAGGAGGCGGGAAAAGGGTACTTCTGCCAGTGGGGGTGAGCGCACACATAGTTCTCCCTCTCCCACTGGCTGGGCATGACCTTGGGCAAATCGCTTTCTATATCTAAGATTATGGAGACAGAATATGCCCACGTCCTACTGCCCAGGACCTGTGAATGTGTTTCCTTACATGGCAAAGGGGACTTTTTAGATGTGATTAAGCCAAAGATCTTAAAATGAGAGATTATCCTAGATGACCCACATAGGCTCAATCTAATCACAAGAGTCCTTGTAAAGGATAGAGGGAGGCAGGAGAAGAGTCAGAGAAGACACGACAACAGAAGTGGAGGTGAGAGAGAGAGATGTGAAAATCCCGCACTGCTGGGCGCGAATATGAAGGGGCCATGAGCCAAGAAATGCAGGCAGCCTCTGGCAGCTGGAAAAGGTGAAGAAAATGAGTCTCCCCTAGAGGCTCGTTTTTAAAAATATTTTATTTTATTTATATTTGCCCTACTCCTACTTCTCAAATATCCGTTTTAACTTTTATTTTTTTAATGTTTTAACTTTAAATTTTAAAAGTTTAATCAAAAAAAGTTTAAAAAAGTTTTAAGTTTTTAATTAACTTTTAATGTCTGTTCTTTTAACTTTTAGCCAACACAGTATCGTGTTGGTTTCTGCTGTGTATCAGTGTGAGTCAACTGTAAGTATACAGATATCCCCCTCCTCCCACGCCTTCCTCCCACACCCCACCATTTCACCCCTCCGGCTCATCACAGGGCAGCAGGCTGAGCGCCCTCTGTTATGCAGCAGCTCCCCGCTAGCTCTCTGTTTCACACATGATAGTGTACATATGTCAGTGCTACTCTCTTAATTCGTCCTCTCCTTCCCCCCAGACACCTTGATTTTAGGACAACTTGCCTCTAGAACTGTAAGAGAACAAATCTGTGGTTTCTAAGCCCCTAAATCTATAGTAATCGGTGACAGCAATAATAGGAAATGAATACAGGGACCCGAGTACCTCACCTGAAGCATGACATGTCGGTCCAAAGCAGCAGGTCTCTAAGTGTGGGCTCAGACCTGACCCAAAAGTCTATGACCTCTCTTTGGATGTGATTTTTGTTGTTGTTCAGTCACTCAGTCGTGTCTGACTCTGCGACCCCATGGACTGCAACAGGCCAGGCTTTCTTGTCCTCCACTATCTCCCAGAGTTTGCTCAAACTCATGTCTGGGCATTGTATAAGTTAGAGTTGTTTTCACTGCATATAACAAATACCCACCTGCAGTTGCTCAACCAGATTGAGTTGTTTTCTTCTCATAGATCAAGAAGCCAAGAGGAAGGCAGTCCTGGGCAGGTACAGCTCCCAGAATCGTCAGAAAATAAGCTACTTCCATCTTTCTGCTCCACCATCCTCAGCATATGGCTTCTTCCTCATGCTCTCAAGGTGCCTGCTGTTGCCCCAGACATCACAACTGCATTTCAGGCAAAGGGGAAGGAAAAGGAGAAAGGGCCTGTGACAACTGTGTCTTGGCCTTTATACCAGGAGAAAAAAGCTGCCCCAGAATCCTGACCCAATAGACTCTTGTTTATATGTTTTAGGCCAAAGCTAGTGAAGTGGCACATTAACCCTCCAGTGTCCAGGGAGGCATAGTTCATCGACAGAGCTTGGCCTCTTACATTTCCAATAACAAGTTTACAAATCATGTCTGAATTTCAGCTGAAATTTGAATCCTTCCAGTCCTCTATTGCTGAATAGATATGTGTATAATTCTTCCAGATTTGCTTGTATTAATAGGACTCTTTGGTTGCCAGTGACAGAAACCTGATTTCAAATGGCTTACGTTGAGGAATCCATTGGCTCATGTAAACGATCTAGTCATTGATGGCTTCAGGTGTGTCTAGTTCCAAGGCATGAATGGAGGCATTCTGGGCTCCCTGACTGTCCACTTCCTGAGTCTGCCCCTCTCTATTGCTCCTTGGAAGAAAAACTATGACCAACATAGACAGCGTATTAAAAAGCAGAGACATTACTTTGCCAACAAAGGTCCGTCTAGTCACAGCTGTGGTTTTTCCAGTAGTCATGTATGGATGTGAGAGTTGGACTGTGAAGAAAGCTGAGCACTGAAGAATTGATGCTTTTGAACTGTGGTGTTGGAGAAGACTCTTGAGAGTCCCTTGGACTGCAAGGAGATCCAACCAGTCCATCCTAAAGGAAATCAGTCCTGAATATTCATTCGAAGGCCTGCTGCTGAAGCTGAAACTCCAATACTTTGGCCACCTGATACGAAGAACTGACTTATTTGAAAAGACCCTGATGTTGGGAAAGATTGAAGGCAGGAGGAGAAGGGAAGGACAGAGGATGAGATGGTTGGATGGCATCACCGACTCAATGGGCATGAGTTTGAGCAAACTCCGGGAGAGTGAAGGACAGGGAAGCCTGGCGTGCTGCAGTCCATGGGGTCACAGAGTTGGACATGACTGAGCGACTGAACTGACTGACTGCCTGCCCCCATCTCTGGATTCCTTTTCCTGTGGCCTGCCCAGGCTGTCTGTAGCAGTGGGGTCGGGGTAAGGGAGAACTCCAGCAGTTCCAGCCCCACAGAGTCCTGGGTGAACCACCCAGTAAAGAACTTTTCCTCAACTTGGTCTGAGAGTTGCAGAAAGAACTCTGACTGGCCCTCATGTCTGTGTTCAGAGGGAAGTGGTACTGTGATGGTCCAGCCTGACTTAGGGGCTGGGGAGAGGCGCTTGTGTGTAATATCCCCATGGCCACATAGAATGCAGTGGGGCGGGGGGAGATGCCCCCAGCAAAAAAAGACCATGTAACCAGAGTGTTGTGGTCTGAAAGTCTGTGTTCTCAGAGTCGCGTGTTGCAATTCTAACCCCTAAGGTGATGGTATTAGGAGGCGGGCCTTTGGGAGGTGTGCAGGTCATGAGGGTGGAGACTGCAACCACCTAAGACCTATAGCGGAGAGAGCTGCGGCCTTCACACAGCCATGTGGCCACTGCTGGCCTGCAGCTGGGTGGAGGGGGGTATGAATACACTCTTTCCTCCATTCTCTTCTGTCCCGGCAGTTTTCTTCTGCAAAGAGCATAATTGCCCAGCATAGAAGCGAAAGGTTGTTCCACAGGGCTGTGGAATTTCCCCTAAAGAAGTTGGATCTGCTATGAAACCCTATCCAGAGCTAACCATGTCTGGATTTCACTCTTGTTTTCAGCTGAGCCTGTACACCTTCTTAAGGCATAGGGTTTCCTGTCTTCTTTTTTTTTTTTAATTTGGTTTATTTTTGGCTGTGCTGGGTCTTCATTGCTGGGTGTGGGCTTTCTCTAGTTGCAGCAAGTGGGGCTACTCCCCGTTTCGGTGTGCAGGCTTCTCATTGCAGTAGCTTCTCTTGTTGCAGAGCACCGACTCTAGAGCTTCAGGTACAGCTTGTGGGCTTAGCTGCCCCATTGCATGTGGAATCTTCCCAGACCAGGGATCGAACCTGTGTCCCCTGCATTAGCAGCTGAATTCTTTACCACTGGACCACCAGAGAAGTCCCCAGTCCGTCTCAATCACACCGAGGAGCCCCAGGTTTATGCTATTGGGCCACAGTTTATTCCATTCAACTGTCTGATCTGCCAAGCGCCAGGTGCTAACAGGCACAAAAACAAATGCTTTGTGTCTTTGGCTTCAAGTCAGCCCAGGGAACCAGCAGTTTGCATCCTATACGGTGGGGTAAAGGCTGTCCTAGTCAGGGGTCTCTGACCCCAGCTCATTGAATTCCAAAGTGGGGCAGGGGGAGGGGAGAATGGGGAAGGCCTTAAGACGATTTACAGAAGAAAACGAACTGCTCAACAACCAGACCTCAGAAAGTACCAGAACCGTCACTTCCAGGTATGCAAAATAATAGACGGTTTCTTTCAGGCGTTGCTGCTAGGATGCAGCAGCGTCAAGTCAGTGTCCGTCACTTTGCTTCAGATTCCCAGGGGAGAGAGCCTGATGGGCGGGTCCTGCAGGAGGCTGCTCCCATCCTGGGACCCTCGGTTGGCAGTCCCACCACTACTACATACGTGGAACGGGATACCTAAGCAAAGTCAAACTACCAGAGCCAGAAAACGGGGTGAGGATGCTGGTCCAGCAAAGCAAGAGACGTCCACCCAGAATGGATCCAGGGGTGGGCCAGCATCTCTGAGAAGGTAGCATGTGTGGGCAGGGGACCCACACACATCTTACCCAGAACATAGCCTGTCCAAGGACCAAAGCTGCACAGGCAGCTGGGTTAGATAGCCTGACGTTCAGTGCCAAAGCCTTTAAAGTCTTCGCCTCACGAACCACAGTAGCCATGGACACCCAAACAGTGAAGGTGAGGTCACTTGACACTTGCGTGACTGGGGTGGCAAACTGGTGAGCCACAGACCCGTCTCTGATGGCCTGTTTTTCAACATTGTCAATTGATTGCATGCGTTCATGCTCAGTTACTTCAGTCGTGTTTGACTCTGCAATCCTATGGACCATAGACCACCAGGCTACACTGTCCATGGGATTCTCCAGGCAAGAATGCTGGAGTGGGTAGCCATGCCCTCCCTCAGGGGATCTTCCCTACCCAAGGATCGACCCCAGGTTTCCTGCATCTCCTGCATTGCAGGCGGGTTTTTAACCACTGAACCACTGTGGAAGCCCTGTGAATCGATCACTAGCATTTAAAACTTTGGCAATGTCACGTAAAAATTCAGATTTCCAGTTTCTTTGAGGCAATATGCAGATCTGGCCACACTGGCCAGCCTTTCTGTAAGGGCCAGGAGAGTAGCAGCAGCCCATCGACGTGGCACGCGGGCACTCTAGCCTGCCAGGCTCCTCGCCCAGCTGGCTTGCTCATGGGGGCCAAAGGCCGGCCCTCCGAGGGCTAGAATTTGCACACTCTTGTGAGGTGAACAGCCTGTGGGGGCAGCAAGGCTGGAGGCAAGGAGACCAGGAAAAAGAATATTAAAGGCATAATAACAAAGAAGGAAATAATGCCATTTGCAGCAACATGGATGGACCTGGAGATCATCATACTAAATTAAGTCAGTCAGAGAAAGACAAATACCATATGATGTCACCTATGTGTGACATCTAAAATATGATACAAATGGAATTTCCCTGGCGCTCCAGTGGTTAGGACTCTGCGCTTCCACTGCAGGGAGAAAGGGGTTTTATCTCTGGTCGGAGAACTAAGATCCCACAAGCCAAGTAGCGCAGCCAAAAATAAAATATGATACAAATAAACTTATTTACAAAATAGAAGCAGACTCAAAGACATGGAAAACAAACGTATAGTTACCAAAGAAGAAAGGGAGTGGAGGAGGGATAAACTAGGAATTTGGCAGTAGCAGATTCAAACCGAACTGGACATAGAGCAAGTTTGTATTTGCATCTTGAGAGTCCCTGGGACAGCAAGGAGATCCAACCTGTCCATCCTAAAGGAGATCAGTCCTGAGTGTTCATTGGAAGGGCTGATGCTGAAGCTGAAACTCCAATACTTTGGCCACCTGATGTGTAGAACTGACTTATTGGAAAAGACCCTGATGCTGGGAAAGATTGAAGGCAGGAGAAGAAGGGGACGACAGAGGATGAGATGGTTGGATGGCATCACCGACTCAGTGGACATGAGTTTGAGTAAACTCTGGGAGTTGGTGATGGACAGGGAGGCCTGGCGCGCTGCAGTTCATGGGGTCGCAGAGTCGGACACAACTGAGTGACTGAACTGAACTGAACTGAGCCACAAACTATTAATACCATATGTAAAATAAACAAGATCCTACTGTGCAGCACAGGGAATTATATTCAATATCCTGGAATATATCACCATGGAAAAGAATATGAAAGCATGTATATACACATATATCTGATTCTCTTTGAAATTTATATTCAATATCCTATAATACATCACCATGGAAAAGAATATGAAAACAGTATATATATACACATATATCTGAATCACTTTGCTGTCCACCAGACACTAACACAACATTGTAAATCAGCTATATTTCAATTTAAAAAAAAGACTAAAGGTATGAAATTTGGGCACAGGTATGGGTAACAGAGGACTTTGTCCCCTGCCTTGCAGGAGACCACCGAGAATGATCACACGTGTCTCCATTCAACCAGGAAGCAGGTGCTTCGTATACCTGCCAAACCCTACCTTGCTCCCCCGTCTGTTCTCTGCACGTGCCTCTCTTACATGTGGTAGGACGATGACATGTGATGTTCACCATCAAAAGAGCCCAGAAAGAGCCTCCTGTGCTGTGTGCCTGCTCCTCCGGCCCTGTCCTTCCCCAGTTCTCTCCTCAGATGTTCTCAGCTTATCACTTGGCATTTCCACCCCCATTCTCTTTCTCCCAGTGACATGTCTCTCCACTTTTCCAGACGTCCAGAGCAATTTGGCTGGCCAGGCAGTTCCCTTCTCTTGGGCTCCTCCTGGGAATATCTTAAACCATTAGAAAACAGAGCTTCCAAGACCGGATCCCAAACCTGCACCACCGTATCCTCCTAGGCAGTGCTTGGGCTCAGTTACTTCTTAGAGGTCCTCTTCTAGATCTCAGATCGTGTGTCACCTTGCGGGAAAGCCATTTGGTAAATGTCTGCAATTGGATTTCACCCTGGGGCAGGAATGTGGCTTCCCGTAAGAGAAGAACGTTGCTGAAACAGGCTCTAAAAATCTAACTAACTACCCTGGTTCAAATCTCAGCTTTCCTACTTCCTAGCTCTGGGGTCGTGGCAAAAGTCACTCTGAAGCTCTCTAAGCTTGGTTTTCTCTACTGTAAACTGGGGGTATAATAGTGCCTGCTTCGTGGGGTCGAGGCGAGGGTTAAATGAAATAACCCAAAATAAGCAAAAAGCTTAGCCAGTGCCTGGTCCAGAGAAAGTGCCCAAGAAAGAAGAGCTATTATTGTGAATGCTTACTGTCATTACCAGGACCATACCCTCCTCCCACTGCCTTCTCACCTGCTTCCTCCACATTTCTGAAATAAAGGAGTTGATTTCCAAACAGAAACAGTGATTTCTTTTTTTTTTTTTTTTTTTTGAACAGAGGAAAATTTATGCGTCGAACCTGGACTGGTCACTTATGATAATATACATGCTACAATTTAAGAAACAGTGATTTCTTAAAGCAAAAGATACTGAGTAAACATTTTTTTTTGGTTGCAGTCTGGGGATGGGTGGCTACTCTTTGAGAGCTTTCACAAATCAAAGCTTTTTTTTTTTTTTTTTTTAAAGGAAAACTTGGTCTGCTTGGCTGTCAGAGTTCAAAGCCCTGGTGGGAAATGGGAAATGCTAGCCTTTAATTGTAAATGAACTCTCCACCAACAAGGCTATGGAGTCAAGTAAACAAGTAACAACTGATTCTGCTGCTATGGGTCAGTTTCTTTTTAAAATCCAGCGCCTCCCCCTCCCATTTGCAGCCCAATTTGAGCTGAAGACATCCATAGTTCACTTCTTCCCCTTTGTTACCACCTTGTGCCTTATGAAGCTGTCTCTTTGGCATGATGGCCTACCCCGTGGGCTGGCCCAAACTGCAGGGTTTTACCTAGAGAATTTAAGGTGTATTTTATTTCAGGAACATCAGATATTATCTCAGGTGCTTTGACACAGCTCCTAAGATTGCTCTCCCTCTGCACATCTGCCGATTCTTTCCATTGTTAACACCGTTCACGGCTCAGGCGGCAGCTTCTCAAGGCTGTGCTGGAAGTATAGGCCACATTGTTTGTGGAATCGCTGGGGAAGCTTGGCATCATTGATTTGCATCAGTGCCTCTGGAATAGCCTTTGCCTTCTCCTTAAAGATACTATCTAAACTGTGAAATTCATTAAATAGCTCCAGAAATGGATCAGGTTATTTAACACAACATCCCTAATGGTGCAATATCTCAGCTGTCTGCGCTGATAGTGAACATTGTCTTGGCGAGTGTTATCAGCCCGGGACACCCGCTATGAATATTGATCCTGAGCTTGTTACAGCCATCACTTGCCATCAGGACAGGTCAGGGATAGAACCCACCTAGCATCAAGGCAATTTAAAGACAGCACTCAGGCAGAATTTTAATGTCCACGCTGAAAACACAAATCAACTCCGAGCACAGGGAGAAGGTGGCTTGCTGGAGGCCAATGTACTTATTACATAGGAACATCTCGCATATAAATACATGTGTGAGGACGTGAGCAAGTCAACATATCTCCAGATTGTTCCTCTAGGAAGTCTCACTGCCTTTCTGGTCATTTACAAAGCAGGTGGCCAGAAAAACAATTCCCCCAGACAATTCCCTCACCAAACTGAAGAATTTAGTCTCTTCTCTGGGTGAGGTGTCTCTTTTTAAGTTGGGTGAGTAAGAGGGAGCATTTTCTGTTCCTGCAGTGTTGATGGGAGATACCGTGGTGTTTCTTTTTTTTAAATTATTTATTAGCTGTGCTGGGTCTTAGCTGTGGCATGGGGGATAGTCAGTCTTCCTTGTGGCATGCAGGATATTTTAGCTGTGGTATGTGAACTCTCAACTGTGTCACGTGGGATCTAGTTCCCCGACCAGGGGTCAAACATGGCTGCCCTGCATTGGGAATGCAGTCGTAACCACTGGGCCAGGGGATCCCATATCATGGTGTTTCTTGTGGCACCTGTCTCCAGAAGCCAAGTCCTGAATGCAAGAGTTCACATAACGTCATACAGCACTGAACACACATATCAGAAATACAGGAAAAATAAAGGGCAAGGGAAACAAGATAACTAAATAACTACTAAGAGTTCTTAAAGATTCACAGTTTTACAGCACATGGCCTTTATGTGTTCTTGACATTCCAATTTGCTGCTTCTCCTTTTTCTTATTCTTTTCTATATTTAACACCTGTGGACCTCAAAGGAAAGATGATTCAAATTATTTGAACAAAAGTTTTTGGGGACAGTTGATAAAGTGAAAAGAAGATGAGTGGGTTTGGCCTGCCCTGGCTTCTGCACCTTCCAGGTCCCTCTGGTTGGGGACACGGGATGCCCTCTGGAATGCCAGCCCACGTTCCCCTGAAAGTAACCTAAATATTTCTCAGAGGAGAACAGATAAGGACAGGGACCATGAGAAGCCAGAAATGTCCATTCTGGAGGTCCTTTAAAAAGACCTATTTCTAGCTACCACGGAGAAACTAAATATGAAAACACAGAAATGTGAGCGGAAAAATGTAAAGGGGAGTGGGATCAGTGGGGAAGGAGAAAGAAAGAAAAGATTTTTTAAAAATTTTGTTTTATAGAAGTGTACTTGATTTCAATATTGAAATGTATTGAAGTATACTTGATTTGGGTTTTCCCTGATGGCTCAGATGGTAAAGAATCTGCCTGCAGTGCAGAAGATTTGGGTTCGATCCTTGGGCCAGGAAGATCCCCTAGAGAAGGGAATGGTTACCCACTCCAGTTTTCTTGCCTGGGTAATTCCATGGACAGAGGAGCCTGGTGAGCTACAGTCGGACAAGACTGAGCGACTAACACACACACACACATCTGATTTACAATGTGTTGTAATTTCAGCTGTACAGGCAAGTGATTCACTGATACATGTACCTACATTCTTTTTCATATTCTTTTCTATTATGGTTTATCACAGGGTATTGCATATAGTGTCTTCTGCTATATAGTAGGACCTTGTTGTTTAAAAAAGATTTTTTTTTTTAAAATCAGGTGAGAATTGGGTGAGAAAGAGTTGTCAAAACAAAAACCAAACTACCCTATCGGAGATCTGGAAGGTTCTGTGATTGGCAATCCAGGTTCCTGGGTACCACGGTTTAGAGCCCTGGCCATCTTTCTTTGGTTTTCCCTAGGCGTGTATTCCCTCTAACGGGAGGTGGTCTGCCGGGTTTCGCCAGGGCACTTCCTTCCCTGATTTCCTTTGAAAGCACAATTCATCTCAGCTTTAGGACTGGAGCTGGCTCGAATTTCGGCAGGGCTTTAAAGTCCCCAGGGAATACAGTGACCACCTCTGGGAGGGGCCATGAGCTTTGAATGAGAAAAGCTCCAAGAAGCTGGCCTGTAAGATGTCCTCTTCGATAACAGATGGAATTAGCTGCACCCCCCACCCCCGCCCCACTGCACTTTAGTGGAAGGTTTCTCCTCCCCTTCCTACTCCTACCTGCTCAGACAATCTTAATTGCCAAGTCATTGTTTGAAAACCCCATGGGGCAGGGAAGAAAGGGACAGCAGCCTTAGAGGTAGCTCTGGGCTGAGGGGTCAGAGAAGCCTCAGAAATTGCCGCTGAGATAAATACTTAGTGCTCAGACTGTTCCCCAAGCAACAAAAGAAGGGGAATTTGAGAAGGGCGTGGCTGGTGGAAGCTTCCCCAAGGACTGCTGTGCCCCATCCCCACGGGACTTGGTGGGTTAGATGCAAGCCTTTTATCTGTTTTCTGACCATAAGTCCAAAGTAGGCAAAACATCTTTTAACCTTTTTCTTCTTGGGACTATGGGGAGGATGGGGGGTCAAAGATGCAACCGGCTCCCCAGAGACGCAATTTAACTGTGCAAATGATCAAACCTGTGACTGTGAAGAATGCCTGAAGGGTATCAGGGGTCGTGCTTGGAGGCTCCACAGGACAGGGCAGCCACCCACACCTAGCTCACCTGTCCTCACCAGAGCGTCTTGGCTGGGGCTCAGACATCTCTCCGAAACCCCTGAGGCTCCCTGACCTGGCTAGGCTCCAGGGTGGAAGGGAAAGCCTCTGTCACAACCTGGGTTTTGTCCAGTCCACAACCTGGACTTTCCTACAGAAATAACAGGCCTTACTGCAAAAAATAGTGGTTCAGGAAAGGAGACCCGGGTTCAAATCCAGACTCTGTTACCAACGAACAGTGGCCCTGGGCGAGATCACTTCTCACCTTTGAACCTCATTCTCACCTTTTCTCATCTTAAAACCGGCATAAATAGCCTTGCCAGGCCACGCCCACCGCACAGGGCTGCTCCGAAGATCAAACGAGATCGCGCACGTGGAAGGGCTTTGTAAACTGTAAACTGTGAGAACACGAAGGCTTTTAAATCCGAGGTGGTCAGGTTCGAGGCCATTACTGTGATGCACTGGCGAGGCAGGCGATGCGCTAAGCGTTGCCTTCGTGTAATCAGTGCTGGACTCAACTGCGTCCCCAACTCAAAGGCGGGTGCCCTGGAGCAAGGGTGCAAATCCAAGCCCGAGTCGGGGTGGGTGTATTGGGAGGATCTTCGGGACTAAAGCTTCCGAACTTCCCTCCCTCGCTCACCCGGAGTTCCAGCAGGTTGGGCGGAGGCGCGCTGAGCCCGCGGCGCTGTCCAGGCGGGCGCGCGCCCCGGACGCACCAAGGCGCCCCCTCGCCGAGGCTGGAGGTCCGGGCAAGGCTCGGGGTAGTCTTGGGGGCTCCTGCTAGCGCGCCCTGCACGTGGCGGGGGCCTGGGGCAGCCCAAGTGCCAATCCGCGCGCAACCTCCGGCCGCTCTCTCCCCGCCCCGCCTCCGCGCCCCCCTCCCCAGCTTCACTTGGCCGCCTCGGCCCTCCTAACGGCTGAGAGCTGCTGCCGAGCCACAGCTTAAAGCAAGCCCGAGCACTACCCACCCCGGACCCCGCGCCGCCGGCCTCTGGGGCATGCTGGCATGGCAGGACGGCGGGGCCAAGGCGGCTCCCTCCCACCACAAGATCTCCTTCTCGGTTCTGGATATCTTGGACCCGCAGAAATTCACCCGCGCTGCGCTCCCAGCCGTGCGTTCGGCTCCCCGGGAAGCCAAGAAAAGTTTGGCAGAGGCCGAAGCAAGGAAGGACGCCAGCCGGGACCCGGTTCCGCAGCGAGAGGCGCCTGGTAAGGAAGCGAGGCGGCCTTGGGCCCCAGAAAACCCCAGCTTAGATGCTGCGATGGGAAGGTGGGAGGGACGGCCTGGTATCGGGAGAGTAGACCTTGGCGGCGTCTTCCCCAAAGGGGAGAAGGCGCACAGAAAGAGGACTGAAAAAAGTAGAGGAGCAGTGAAAGTGAAGTCGCTCAGTCGTGTCCGACTCTTTGCGACCCCGGACTGTAGCCCACCAGGCTCCTCTGTCCATGGGATTCTCCAGGCAAGAACACTGGAGAGGGTTGCCATTCCCTTCTCCAGAGGATCTTCCCGACCCAGGGATCGAACCTGGGTCTCCTCCAACGCGGGCAGATTCTCTACTGTCTGAGCCACCAGGGAAGCCGCAGGAAGAGGCACACAGTGGGACACCCCCACCCCCCACCCCGCAGCATCCCAGGTCAGAGATTTGCCACCGAAGCTTCTCCCTGCTCACCTGCCAAGCCAGTAAGCTCCTCAGCTCTGATTGACCGGCAGTGGAAACTAATACTTACCCAGCACCCAGTTTAGTCAGGCTCATTCACTTATTGGGCATTTAATGCTCCCTCCGTGTCCCAGGACCTGGGCAGGAGACTGGGATACAAGTCAGGGAAAACTTCAATACCTGCGAGGTAGACGGCGTCATTGAGGAGGTAGACGGCGTCATCCCTCCATTTTCTGGGTGAGGGCGCTGAGACGGATGAATCGTGTCTGAAGTCTTAGCAGGCGGTGAGGTCCGCTGGAGCACACAGGGTTCCCTTCCAGCCCTCCAGAGACAACAGCAAAGAATCCACTGCCCACCCGCTCAGTCTCCCTAGACCCAATCGTTGACTGGACTGGGGTCAGGGTGGCTTGGGGTGATGGGAGACTCTTTTGTCCGTTCTCTCCAAACCCTTTTTGACTTAACTCCCAACTCCGGTGGACACCTGATGAGGAGTCCAGCAAAGTTTGTGTCTGAAATGAATGACAAAGGGCAGCAGGACCAGAGCTGGGTGAGGCCCGGGTGGGACGCCAAAGTTCAGGGGGCGCAGAGCAGGGAGAGAGGCTTGAAGTCTGGCAGTCTCCCCCCTCCGACCCCCGCCGCTTTCCCTCCCCAAGTTTAGCGGTGATGGTCTGGGGCTCTGGGCGCCTCTGGCGGTCGCGCTTGGGCCTGGGCGGCCGGCCGGATAATTGTTCCGATCGCTCCTCGCAGGGGCCGCTCTCCCCTTGCCCCACTTCTCTGATCGATATTCTATTACTGGAGCCTGCATATCTCCTGCCCGCAGCTTGCAGGTACCGACTTCAAACCCCCTTTCCCTGTCTGATCCTAATATTGTTCGATTAAAACTTACCTTTAATAGATGACATCTATCGATCCGGTCCCGCGCAAATCCAAAACTCTATTAACACGGCAGCAGAGAGAAGATGGGAAAGAGGGAATTTCACTTTAAAAGGGAGGAGAGGGGCGCCTAATAACTTCTTTTTTTAATTGCTAGGGGTTCCAGACCCAAACAGGCTTCTAGGGACGACGGGTGGGGGGAGAGAGCCTGAAACGCACTTGACATCTCGATGTCTTAACAACGCTCTTACAAGGCTGTCCAATGAGCTCGTTATTTTTTCTTAATGCAGGGTGTCATTCATTGATTCCAAATACACTTCTTGGACACCTCCTAGGTCGTAGATGAGTAAAGAGAGAAGCGGCACCGCAACTCTAACTCCCACCTCCTGGGACGGCTGGGCACTCTGGATGGGGGGTCGTGGGGTGGTGGCAGGGAGCACAATCTCGGAGAGGGGCAGGGCAGGGCCCTGAGTTGGGGTGATTGCCGCCTACTCTGGGGAGGACGAGAAGCAGGTCCGGGGACCAGGCCGGGCTGGGTGGTTCCCGGCTTCTGATCACCTCCCCCTTCTCCTCTAGATGCTGCGGGCCGCGGCGCCGGCTTGGCGTCCCCCCTGGAGGGGTCGGAGGCGGAGGAGGTGGAAGAGGAGGACGAGGACGCGCAGCACGCGCGGCGGCGGCGCGGGGAGCGGGCTGCGCACCTGCAGGCGGACCTGACCCTCTCCCCCGAGGCCCGGGCCGCGGCGCCGGCGGCGGAGGAGAGCGGCGCGGGCGGCCTCGCGGGCTCCCCCGGCTCCCCGCGGCCCAGGCGCCGGCGCGCGGAGCCCAGCGGCTCCAAGCCGCGGCGCGCGCGCACCGCCTTCACCTACGAGCAGCTGGTGGCTCTGGAGAACAAGTTCCGGGCCACGCGCTACCTGTCCGTGTGCGAGCGCCTGAACCTCGCGCTCTCCCTCAGCCTCACTGAGACGCAGGTCAAAATTTGGTTCCAGAACCGCAGGACCAAGTGGAAGAAGCAGAACCCCGGCGCCGAAGGTGCGGCGCAGGCGGGAGGTGGCGCGCCCCAGCCCGGGACTGCGGCGGCGAGCGGCGGCGGCGGCGCGGGGGGCAGCCCAGGTCCGCCGGGCCCGGGCGCGCATCCTTTCCAGACTTTCCCCTCCTACTCGGCGGCCAACGTCCTCTTCCCGGCCGCCGCCTCCTTCCCGCTGACAGCCGCCGGGGGCTCCTTCGCGCCCTTCCTCGGGCCCTCCTACCTGACTCCTTTCTACGCCCCGCATCTATGAACCCCCGAGCCCCTTGGGCCCCTCTTCGTCTGGACTCACGAGTGATTGGCGTGGACTTGTGGTCCCCACCCGACCGAGGGCGCCGATGCATAGGGACCGCCCCCTCCTGGTGCGCGGGTGTCTGTG